>NC_083095.1:7366855-7645053 GCF_949774975.1 Lagenorhynchus albirostris
CCCTCCTCCCTGCTACTCCTAATCGAGGTACAAACAGAGCCTGGGAACAGGGTTTACAGATAAGGGAGGGGAAAAATGAGACCTAGAAAAAGTGGGAAGCGAGAAAAGGGAGGAAACAGAAGATGGAGAGAGAGCAGGAGTCAGGAAAAGAGAAGCAAAGCAGAAAGAGACGGAGGCAGGGAAGCAACAGAAAGACAAAGAAATGGAAAACAAATAGGAAACAGGAGAAAATTAGGAGACGGGACACGCTTAAGACTAAACGTTATAACCCCTGCCTTTTGCTGTTTGGATCTTCAAGTTTATAATTTTTACTAACATAAACTGAAGCTGACTGTACAGTTACAAGTCACCACATCTCCGCACTTCCCTTACTCAGTCCTGGCAGTCACCCTGCGGGGAAGACTGATACTTGTCATCGTCAGCAGGGGGACATTGGGTCTTAGACAAGATCATTTTCCTGAAGCTGCTTGAGAGGTGAGTCCAGCACCAGGCCCACCTGATTCCAGAGTCCAGGACTGTCCACTGGGCTGGGATGCCTGTCTCCAAGTTCAACCCTGTTTTCACCCAAAGAATCTCAGACACACACTGAAGTCCAAAGCATGGAAATCTGTTAGAACAAGTGAGGGAAACAGTTTTCAACCTGAACCCACATCCCAATTGACCTGGGGGCCAGGACCCAGTGCCCAGAATGTTTCCTTTTTTTTTTTAACTTCAGGCTAGAAAAGTCAATTTCTACTGGAAAGTTATACCTAAGGTGCAGATGTGACTGCAACTCTAGCAATTAATGTATTTGTTGGTTCCTTAATTCATCATTTGACTGCTAATACATGACCAGGTGGAGTGTGCAAGCTCTGGGGATTATACCATATTAAATCAGGACAAATTCTGCCCTTCAGGAGCTTACCATGTAGTTAGAGACTTTACATATATGTTTAAATGTCTCTTAAGAGTTTTAAAAGGAAATTCAAAAGGGAAAAATGCCAGCAACCTGCAGAATCTGGATAAGAGTATATATAAGCTTTAGTACTAGTCTGGCCTCTTTTACAGACCAGCTTTGAAGTCAAATCACCCTTTCAGATCCTCAGTTTTCTCACCTATAACATGGAGCAAATAAGAGCTGTATCATCAGTTGCTATACAAAGTCAAGGTGATACATCAGAGCACTTGACTGCCTGAGTTGATTCATTATCAGGGAACCAAAAACTACACGTCCCAGTTACATTCCAAACAAGGAATTCTTTTTCCATGTCTGACTTGATACTATTTCCTTATCTCTTTTATTTTTCTTCTATTCTTAATAAGTTTAATCAAAGGGACAGTGAGCTGGAAAGGGAAAACGTCAAAATGCCAAGAATTCTGAAAATATAACTTTCCAAATCGTGCAGCTTGGTGCTGGCAAGATGACAAGGGCCCCTACAACCCAGTGCAAACACAGAGCTGCAAAATCACGCAGCTCGCGCGTGCAGTATATGTATGTTACATGCCAAGTGCTAAGCAAGTGCTTTTAAACAAATGACAAATACGATAAGACTCTTGGAGGATAAGGCCAAGTGAGTGTGAGGGTGTTCTAGATTCCGACGTGGACATGTGCTCATCTCATCCCCATCTGCCAGCCAGTACCACACCAGGGACCCCACCTAGCAGGGACCCCCTCCCTGTCGACCTGTGTCCAGTGGGCGCCCACACACATGCACACACCACCAGGAAAACGCAACTCCATTTCAGATGTTAAGCGTTTGGGCTAGAGAATCTTGGACAGCACATTTTCTCCCAATCAACTTCATAAACTTAACTAATAATTTCATTCGCCTCATGACAAAGCCACTGCTCGTGCCAACAGCAACTTAAATGGAACGGGTCATAAAAATTCCCTCGTCTGCCGATGCTGGATGCCATCGTTAAAAAAGAGGTTGACAAAGTGAAAGGGAAAATGCTGTGATGCTTTTATGTGAAGATTACATTTAAAAATAACCAACTAACTGTCTGCACTTTTCGGGGTCCTGACGTCTCAAAACGCGTTTAGATTGATACAGACTGAGGCGGAAGTTCTCGTGCTGAGTAAACAGTCAAGTGTTCTTAATAGGAATTGCAGTTTCTCGACATCTGTTAGGGAAAAGGGAATGGCGAAACAACAATTTAGAGTGAGATTGGTTTTGTTAAATGCATTTAAATTCCAAGATTAGTGGTGTTCTTTCTTTTTCAATTAGCATTTACTTGTAGAAAGGTTACAGCTGAAAGGACTGGGGGGGAGGTCGGGTGGGGTTTTTTTCCTCACTGAGAGGGCACTCCAAAGCATAGTAAAGCTAAAATAGGAAGAGAACAGTAGACTTAAAAGAACTTAAAACCGGTGCCAGATCGAGACGGCAAATCTTGAAGGAGAAAGCATTCGAAAAAAAAAATACTAAAATAAAAAAAAGTTGAATCCGGATTGGATGCTCCTGTCCTCTGGGTAGAGAAATCATAAATTGCTTTGAGAAAATATAGAGATGTGTATTTTCCTAGCCAGTTACTGAGTGAAATTTGCATGACTTCCCAAATATATGCCACGGTTCTGTTTGAGTGTGTAAAGAGCTGTAACTAGCTCAGTTTTTTTTTTTTCTTTTTTGATAGAAACATAAACAGAGACAAAAAATGTAGGGAATGTTTTACCTGTTTTACTGCCATTAAATAAACCTCATCTGCTACCAAGCTGTTTTGGGTGACATTTGTTAAATAAATACATTTTGTGGGAGACTGGAGCACTAAAGGAAAGAGACGTGCATGCAATGTTCTCGGATAAATTGTTTGCTTCTCAGCACCCTTACCCCTGCCCTGGGGGCAGAACGAGGTGGTAAATTCAGATTTATAGTTTCCCATAGGTATTTTAGGTCTAAACTTACACAGCTACAACCAAAATCTCATGTTATTGTTAGTAAAGTTTCTTTTAACTCTCTCTCTGCCTCTTCCCCCATTTTTCTGACTTTGTGACTTTCGCCGTCTCTTGTTCCCTCCGCAAAACATCTCTATTCAGTAGTTGTGTTTTTCTTTAATTAGGGACAAATTTGATATTTCTTTTATACTTCTACATGCTTTTATTCTTTAATCTATTAGTGTGTATATTTTGTGCATGGCTTCAACCTTAAAATATTGTTAGATGGGCATGATTCTTTTAAAATATATATATATATATTAAATATTTGTTTAATGTAAAGCCAGTCCTACCATTTCTAGTTTAAAACCTAATAAGTAGATAAGGCTGTTCTCTAGAGTATTTCTGTGGATACTCTAAAACGCACCAGGATGGATTATGATTTCTGATGATTTCCTGTGTAAGGTCTCTGCAAGTTTTCAGCAATCATAATTGGAGAAATGAACAGGGAAGAAGTTCTGAATATACACACTGTTATTGCATTGGCTGGGCAGCCAGGCAAAGGTCTTCATGGTCCCCAAAAAACAGGGAATCCATGTGATGATAACTAAAAAGTTATATGGTTCTAGAACATTCTGCAATGAGACTTTGGGCAACAGGATGCCTTTGTAGGCAAGGTTCCTCTGACTTTTCAGCTTGCTTCCTCTGAGAAATTGCATATGCTGATTCTTTTCAATTATCTGTCAATTTTCAACATGCAAATAGAAACATGCATGTCATCACTTTGGTACTCACCAACTGATCTCCTCCAAGCACCCAGACCGTAAGTGAATGCCGTTCAATATGTTCTCTTCCCTTTTTTAAGTGGAGTTAATATTACTGAGCAGATTTTGGTCAGCTTCCAGGAACCCAGTGTGTAGAGGCAGAATTTTATTTTAGAAGCACAAGTAGGTTTGAAAAATGTGAACTTAACCCAACTATTTCTTTGTTTCATCTTTCTTGCTAGACATATTTTTTCTAAAATAAATTTCTTCATCTAAACACACAAGCACACACACACAATTTTGGCCAAATTATGATTACTGCTTATAATGTTTTTAATTATTTTACATGCTTATAATACAAAAATGATAAAGTAAGAAGGAAAAATGGTCCAAAACAATAACCAATAATAAATACTTTGGCATGATTTATTTGCATTGTCTTCTGTGCATGTACATTTTATAGAGTTGAGTTCACTGCATTTTGCTCTTAATCTCATCAATAAATATTTCATTATATTGCTAAAATTTCCTCATTTATATAATCTAATATTTATATATAATACTTTAGCTAATCTTTGGCCTGTTTGGGGGCATTTTGTAGTTTCCCTTTTTTTCTTTATAATTGCAGTAATGCTTAAATAAAACAATTCATAGAAAATGGCTATGTTGGATTACTTTCTTAGAATGGATTCCTGGAAATAGAATTACAAGGTCAAAGGGTACCAGCATATTTAATGTTCCTGATGCATATTGGCAAATTGCCTTTCATAAAAATTATACCAATTTACCCTCCTGCAACAAGCATATAAGAGTGCTTGTCTCACAGCATCTCCTCTGTTGCAAGGTTTTTACAAATGTCTGCAAATTAGAAAGATGACAAAAAAATGGTAACTTTTGCCTGAAATAATTTTTAAACGTACATCAAGCAATAGATTAATTTAAAAAATATTTTAATTCATCAAGAAATTTCAAAACTAACCTCCAGAATGTTTTCTGATCAATGAATGCCACAAAATTGTGATACATTATCATACATAGTAGACTATGTTGTTAGAAAAGCTATTTTTTCTTTCAAAATGAATCATAGTTAATTTACAATGTGTTAGCTTCAGATGTACATCAAAGTGATTCAGTTATCTATCTATCTATCTGTAGATAGTCTCTGTACCCCGACACCAAATTAAATCTTAGAGACAGTTTTGGGTGAAGTAGACAAGAATAGCTTTATTGCTTTGCCAGGCAAAGGGGACCACAGCAGGCTAACACCCTCAAAACTGTGTGTCCCAACCTGGAGGGGGTAGTGAGGACTTTTATAGTAGTGGTTCAGAAAGGGCGTGATCAGCTCGTGGACAATCTTCTGATTAGTTGGTGGTGAGGTAAGTGGGAGTCAGCATCCTCAACCTTCTGGTTCCCAGTGGTCTGTGGTTCAGTGCTTGTGGGCAGCATACAGTTAACTTCTCCCACCTGGTTCGGGTTTCAGTATCTGAAAAACAGCTCAAGATATTGTTATGCATATCCCTTGAGGGGGAAACAGGACTCTGCCCCAAGCCTGCGCAATTGTTTCTTGACTGTCCTTCCCGTGTCTCCAATACCCTCCCTTCTCTAATTAGCATCTGTTTGAACCTGCCCCTTGCAACTCGGGGAAGGTCGTGGAGGCTGAATGAAGACTATTCCCTATAATCAAGAAATGAGGAACACAGAAAGGCTTTTGTGCCCAGGAGCCCCACAGGATCCTGCTCAGTATCAATATCTATCTGTCTATGTATCTATCTATCTATGTATCTATCTATCTATGTATCTATCTATATATTTTTTTCAGATTCTTCTTTTCCTTTATAGGTTATTACAAGTTGCTGAAGTCTTTCTAGTCCAGGGAAAATTTCATGGAAACAAGGGTGATACTAGATTTTTGCATAAAACTTAAGTCAGTTTGCACTAGATTCTAAACGTGATTGAATTAGTGCATCTTCAAGGACTTCATATTATTGGGCTTGGTACTATGCCAAAGGGAGAAGGTGGATGGTGCACTTGGTATTTGGACAGACACTTTGAGTTCAAGAACAGAAGAGATGTTTGGGAACCTGGTTTCAAATGGTTTCTCTTTTTGAGATTTTGCCATGAGAGCCATAGAGAATACTCGACTGAACAACCAGGAGAGGCAGCGAGAAAACAGCTCAAAGGGGCAAAAACAACAACACAACGAGAACAACATAAGAAAAACCTCCTCGCACCAAAAGATTTGCCAAAGACCACCCAAAGGTCTTTGAAAAACGCCTTTGTGTTCTGTTCTATTAGGGTCAAGAAGGAAAGATTCGGTGAATAGATGCTGCTTTTGTGTAAATGTGTGTTATTCCCCTAGGCTACTGTGTTTTCCAAACTAATGAAGTCCAACCTGTTCCTTGATGTTTTCTGCTGGACATTCAACTTTCTGGCTAAGAAAGAGTTGACATACAGCCATCCTAAAAGATCTCCAAATAGTTCTAATAACTGAAGGTGGACTTTTGTGGTCAGGGGAAAGATTGATCACTCTTTGAACAAATTCAACATGCAGATTAGCACCTAAAGTGTCTGCATTTATATGACTCTATTTATTTCGACTTCACCAACAATTTTCAGCAGTAGTGAATGGGCATTCCTGCGTCACTGATTATTTAAAACCAAAAAAGGCAGGGCAAACACAAGACAGAAAAGGCAAGAAATCCAAGTACCACCAACTCAAAGAAGCATACCCCTCCCTCCCCAGATCCTCAATTCCCTTAACTGTCAGATTTTTAAAACTGAGCACACCCTTCTGAGAGGGTGGCATTTTTCCTTGTAAGAGTATTCCTTCCAGTGATCCATTCCTGGCTTAATGAAATGTTCCCTAAATTAAATCTACCCTTTCTGAAAGGTTACTCCCCAAACAAAATGAACAGGAAAATGCCTCTAGTCCATATAAATGTCATCCTGCCCTCCAGTAAATCTGTTTTAATCACTACTTTTAAGGAAGCAGCCCAATTGAATAGGAGGGAAACTCAATTACTCTGTATACCAAGACGACTGTCAGAGGGGGTCACAAACAGTGTCTTTCAGAGGAGCCTTCCTCTTGAGAGATGCGAGGCACACTTTGTTCTGCAAATGATTTGTCCTTTTCCTTTGCTGAGCGACAGCTCCACCTCCCACCGGCAAAGAGATGGGAAGAGAATGGATATCAAAGGAGGGATCACTGTGCCATGCTATTTCCCCGTACGTTTTCTCACCAGTTCTTTAACACAAGATTTTTAGTGAACACTTTTCCCTTCTGTTGACAGAAATGGAAATGGGGTCCCAGAGGGGTAAAGTTCACCTTCAAGGTCACCAGGCCAGAAAGGGAAGGGGTGAGTCTTGCACCCAATTCTGTGCAATTCCAAAGATTTTACTCCAGCTGAGAGGCACCAACTCTGTTTTCCACTGAGCTTTATAAGCCCATTTAAAAGAAATAGTCAGTGTGGGAGGATGAATCAGTCAAATGACTCTTCATAGAAGAGTTGGGTAAAACCTGCTTCCCTGACACTTAGAAGCAAGTTCGTCAGCAGAATTCCTGGCGTCTGCAGAATGCTAGTGAACCCACAGACCTGGAAGGTAGGCTGAACCCAGGACCAAGGCTTGCCGACCCCAGACCAATATTTAAAGGTCAACCCAATAGGGCTAAAAATGACCACTCCAGAGAACTTTGGGTGGGAAATGACAAACAGCAGATACCTCTTGACACGGATTCCAAATAAGCCTGTGCCTTGCATTGGGTTTCGGCAAAGGCGTTCATACGCTTTGCAAAACTAATGTGCAGAGGCAGGCCTTCAGTGCTTATGTTTTTTGGAATTAAGTTGAATGACTGTGCCTTGCTCTCTAAAACGTGTAAATGTGTAAACTATGCTACAACAGATTGCCAGTGCAAGTTGAAGAAATGAAAAATATGGTGACTCTCACGGCAAGGGTGCAGGGGTGTGGCTTGTTGCCTGATGTTAAAGGCAGCCTCCAAACTCTCCATCCTTGGGGGCTCTGGAAAGGATTATTAGAAAGGAGTCGTGAAATAAGAAGTAGCTCGATGGCTTTTTCAAGGGCCCAGTTGCACCTGAACACAATCTCTTTTACTGGCGCAAAAGAAGGTATGTAAATTATGTGTTATATAAGTTCTGTTTCCAAATCGTGTTTAATTTCCCCAGTTCACCATATACTAATAGAAATACCCAGAGTCACACGCCAAATCTTGATCCCTAAGATGCTCAAGAATTAAAAAGATAGGGAAACGCCCCCACCACTTCATTAACTCCAGCGGTGTGTGTGTGTGCGTATGTGTGTGTGTGTGTGCGTGTTCTAGCTACTCATTTTTTTTTTTCACTCGTGAATTTGTTTTTATTTTTATTGGGCTATAGGGGATGGGCTGGGAAATATCTCTGTAAGTTATGCCCTACAAGGTAAATGTCCATTCTCATTTTCCTGGGACAGCTTTCGGAGCTTTTTCTTTTCCTTGGAGCTGCTGTTCTTGCTGGCAGCAGCCTCTTCAGGTCCACTGCTGAGAGGCTCCTCCCTGGAAGAGAATTTCCTCTTTTTCTCGGAAACCCTCTTGTTTCCTGACTCTTCAGGGTCACTACCTGGTTCCTCTTTGGGGAAAGATTTCTTCCTCTTGGTAAGACTTCCACTGCCAGCTGTCTCTTCAAGATCGCTAACCAGCTCCTCCTTGGAGAAAGATTTCTTTTTGGGGGGTTTGGAGGAGACAGATGGGTCTTCCATTCCATTCTCCGGAGGAGCCTCCTGGGGTTTTTGCTTTTTCTTCTTTTTGGGTCTTTCACTTGTCTCCTCACATTCCTCCGGGGTCCTACTGCTGTTTTCTGAAGACACCAGGGCAATCTCAGCCAGTCTTTTCTTTTCCTTCTTCAAGCGTTTCTTCTCCTGTTTCTTCCTAGTAATCTCAGCAGCTGCTTCCTCTGCCTGAACCATTGCCGCCTTCATGACATCCAGATTCTTTTGTGGAATCTCTCCAGTCTCATAGAAGGACAGCCACTCCTCAACTTGTTCTCGAAGTTTCTCCCCAAATACACGGGTAGGTACCTCAGAGAAGCAATCGATTCGTGAGGCAATACTGCATTTGTTTGCCAGGTATCAGGAGATGCGGCCTCTGTTCTGGGCAGCTGCTCGGCCAATGAAGGTAGAGTGGAAAATGAGTCCATATTTTGGGGTGCTACCCCTTGTCTTCAGGGCTCTGGAAAGTTGGTCCCTGTGCTGGGCCCAGGGAATCACTCAGACACCATAATTACTGGCCATAATTACTCATTTTAATGTTGTCTGAGTTTATTGTGATGAGGAGACTAATCCCATCTATGGAAATGCCATGAAACCACACAATAGCCCCTTTCTTCAAGGAAATGAAAGGAAACACTCACACACTCCAACATTTCATAGGTTGAGAAGGAAGAGTGAATGCCCATCATTTCTGCAGCCTGAGACTCTCTCATGAAATGAAGAAATGTTGTGAAAATTGTGTTGGGTCCATAATAACGCTGTGAGCCATCAGGGCCAAAGATGTTCCCTGTGACTAATGAGTCATATTGCTAAAAGATACCTAGAGTCCAATCTGTCCTTGGAAAACTAAAAACACCAGCGACTTCCCAAGATCATACATGGACTCTGATAGAATATGCCCTAAACTCCTACTAACCCCTTGTCTCCTGTTCTCCGTGGTACGTTATTACTTGGAGAGTCAACACAATTATCTTGCAAATTAAGCCAGACTGTATTTCTTTAGCTTCCAAAAATGTTTCAAGAATTAGATATGACTCCTGTTTTCAACGAAATGGATAATGAACGTTGCAAATTTCCCTAAAGGTCATAAGTTGCACAATGAAAAGGAAGAGATTTAGATACTACATTTATAGGTAGGTCCTTACAGCTTTGTCAAGAGGCGGAAACATGTTTCTATAGAAACTCGTTGACACATGCAGCCAATTTAATTGGGAAGGAGATCTGGGATAGGAATGCTGAAAATAGTGATGTCTAATTGTGGACAAAGGTTTCAGCGGTGTTAAGGAAGCTTCCAGATTTGCGATTTTCAGTCTCTTGTTCCTCCCTCCCTTCCTGTTCTATTGTTCCCTCTCATTTCCTTTCATCTGCCATCATGAGAAAGAGACAAGATGCTGGAGGTGACAGCTCAGAATTGGCAGTGCCCTGAAGATTTTTTTCCCCTTCTAGTCTTAATATGGAGCACTGACTATATTACAAAGTGTAATGATGGATTCATGAAATTAACCCACACTTCTGGTTAAAGTCACAAAATAGTGGGACCCGACAGAGAAGAGGGACAAGCATGTCTGCATGTTTGCATCTGTTACCTCAGACCTTGCATGGGATTGGAGATTTGGATCTGAATGTTCCATTAATTTCTCACAGATATCAAAAAAGCCCTGGTATCCCAACGATTATGTCAGAAAATAGTATTGCCTTGTTTACATGTAAGATTCCTGGGTTTGTGCAGGAATTCTACAAGCTGAGCTAGAGATCAGCCCATAAAGAAGCCCATAAAGAAGATCTTGGACATCTGAGAATCAAGGTCTACCATTCAGTACTATTCTTGCCCATCCCAGCCAGCTGTTTGTAAGCAAGGAGTAGTGATGCTTCAAGGCACTGGAAATTATCTAGAGTCTCCAAGAGGATTTGATCTTAAGCTACCATCACTTACACATAAATATAATTATTATATGAAAATACTTTGTCTCCACATCGATTAAGCAGTTATTCTGTGAGTTTCTTGAGACCAAAGAGTATACTTTTTATCTTTATCCCTGCTTTAAAATTTTTATATTCTAATCACCTAGTACATTACCTATCATTTAGTAGGCATTTAACAAATATTAGGTAAATAAATGGATGAAACAAAAAGTCACTCAATTAGAAAGAGCCTAGTTTTTCTAGAACTCAAGTGCTTTGGACCTCTGGTTATTTGAAACAGTTCTCTGCTCTGTTTCTATTTTATTTGTTAATGAATTTTCTATCTGCAACTCCCAAATATGGTTTAGCTCACTCTGTCTTCAATATAAATATCCAAATTAAATCTCAAGGGAATGTCATGAAAATTAATATATGCATTGAGAAGTATGTCCTGTAAATTCTTTTCATATTTTACTTTGATTGAAGGTAGACAATTATAAATAACTCTTAGAAATAATTTTGATAAGCTCTGGGGCTTACATCTGTGTGGAGAGGTCATCGTAGACATTTTCATATATATTATTTAATCACTCATAGCTCTGCATATAATGTCAACTCTATTCTACCTCCTGACATCTTACTCCAAAATGAAGGACAATTTCCAGGGTCATTCAGAGAATGGTGGAACTGGAATTTGAATCCATGTGTGTCATTCTTTGCAACCGTATATCAGCGTAAAAAATGAAGTATTCTTTTTAAAATAACTCAAGATTCTGGAGGATCAATCATGAGTGCACCGTATTTACCCAGATGCTCCATCAAAGAATGCCATTTATCAGGAAACTACTTCACAAGAACTTTAACAATTTAGCTTCTTGAGTGATTGATTTCAGAGTTGACTCTCATTAGATTCTTGCAGGCTATGTTTAGCAAAATGGATTATGTAATCCATTTTTTGAACTGAATTTTTATTATCAGATATATTTTCTAGTCAACTAGTCATGATTGAACTTTTTGATGGCTCCAACTTCAAAGCTACATCTTACATAATTTTAAAATCTGGCACTAAAAATATGTTGAGAAACATAAATTAGCATTTCTGGGGGAAGAATGATGTGTATTATTCAAGTTTTCTCTGGAAGAGTGGTGAAGTGTAGGAACTAATGTAGTGTGATAGCTCTAGCACTTACCAATGTATGATTGTAAACACGTCGGTTCATCTCTTTAAGCCTTGGTTTTCTCATCTGTAAATTGGGGAAAATAAAAGCATACATCTTTTCAAAAGGGTTTTAAATTGGCATGAGGGCACAGAGGAAATGGCTCTGAAAAAGATTTGTGAAACTCTAAAGTAAATGTAAGCTCTGGAAAGAATTCATGATGCTATTTTGACCAGTAGAACTTACTAAAGAACCAGTCACCAGAACTCACTAAAGAATTGATGCATACCTGTCAGTAATTTTGAAGGCGTTGATCAAGGTGATTATTACCACTGGTAGATCATTTGTTATAAATCTATTGTTTTCAATCGTGGAGTCCACCGGTTTTCACTCTCAACCTTGAAAAGTTAAAGAATCTTTATTGAAAAATATTATAGTTATTAACATCATCGTAATTATCTTATAGTCATTAAGACACTCATAATTATATTCTCATTCTGTCTTCTGTTTAAAACACAGCCTATGTGGGAGAGGGTCCCGTGATGCCTTTGCAACCGTCAGGCATGTACCATACCAGCCTGGCACACTTCCAGAGAGGGTAATTGCATTCTGCTCACCAAAAACTCCCTGTAGTTTTCCCCAGAGAAGGGCTCCCTCATTTCCTGCTCAAAACCAGCTGTGCTGTGGGGCTGGCAAACAGCTGCCATGTGGCTACCCAGAGGTGGCCATGTTTCAACACGGACCAGAACAAGGCTTGGGTATTTCTGTGGCCAAGGCTCCAGAGAGAACCTGCAGAGTACCCAGGCATTTTCTTTTGCTAGTGAAAAAAAAACCCTTCTCAGTCATACTTATCAGTAGATGCTACAATTTGGGGGTGGGGGAGTGAGAAATATGGCTTTATTTCTGCCTCTATTTTGAAGTAGAAAAAGCTCATCGTTGTATAAGAGCGTGTACCTCCAGCTGCCACCCTCCAATCAGGGAACTAATAGTCTGTTTTATTTTAATTGTTCATAGTTAAAGATGACCTCCTGTACCTCCTAATTAATTACTGAGTTTCTTGTAAGATTCTCCAGTTAGAGCTAAAGTTGATAGAAAACCTAGACCTCTTTCTGAACTGTGATCTTGCAGACATATTTTTGAATGAGAACATGATTCTGTTTACATGATGTTTAGTGAAAGGGACGATGTAGAAGTCTGTGGCTTCATGCGGGCCTCCCATAAAACCCCATGCAGAAGATGAAACATGACACCCGCTTTGTAATCCATCCAAGACTCCTACCCCCAGTCCATACGTTTCATATGTATGTAATCAACTTTTATTGGTTCTTGAATTACATTCTGCGAGCACAGAACTCCCCTTTGCCAATTTGAGCACAATAACAGAGCTTGGAAGTGTCATTAATAAACGGCCGTGTGGCTTGAGCACAGTGAAATGTTTATAAAAACTCCTGCTTGTACCAATGCTTATTTTGGTGGGAGCGAAGCATTAGAGACAATATTTCACACATAAAAAAATAGAACATCAGAATTAGAACCTTGATAGACTGAAGTGAGCAAACTTCCTTTCATTCATTAATTCATTCATTCTCTACTTTGCTGAGTGCTTTCTCTGAGAAAGCCATAGCCTAAATGTACATGACTTTGCCCTGGACATAAAGAACTCATGCAGGGGCTTCCCTGGTGTCACAGTGGTTAGGAGTCCGCCTGCCGATGCAGGGGACACGGGTTTGTGCCCCGGTTCGGGAGGATCCCACATGCCGCGGAGCGGCTGGGCCCATGAGCCATGGCCGCTGAGCCTGCGCGTCCGGAGCCTGTGCTCCACGACGGGAGAGGCCACAACAGTGAGAGGCCCGCGTACCGCAAAAAAAAAAAAAAAAAAACAGAACTCACGCAGAGGTGAACCAGCCCTAGCCGTCAAGATATTATGGAGTGTTGTCATTTGAGAGAAAAGCATGTGGTTACGGAAGAATGTTTCTAAAAGCTGCTAATCATGACTACATTATGGTACAGGACCAGGAATTGCTATTCACCTTGGCACATTCAGGAACTCGATCAGGTTGGAAGAGATAACCCATCCCTCATGCCTGGACTCATGCTAACCAAGCACAAAAAGCCAGATGTAGAGCTACCAAAATGTTCATTGACTCGGTTCAGATAAGAAATTGACGGCCAGTGACAAAATGCCCAAGTTGACCAAAATATTCACTCTACATATGCAGCTATATCAAGAAAGTTACTGAAACGCAAAGGTTTCTTAAGGAGAATGGCCACTGGGACCCAGACAGTGAGTGGGTGACTCTGACATCTGGCTACAACAGCCTCATACCTGAATCACCACCAGGAAAATTTCTGAACCAAGGACTGCGTTTGCTGGGACAGTTCTTATGGGCCCTACCAGGTCTAGTCAGCTGGATTTCGCAGTTCTTTTTCTCAGGCTGCCCACCCTTCAGGTAATCACAAAGGTTCTTCTCCTGATAAGCATAATAAAAGCCACCAGGTACCCACATCCTAAAGGATAAGCTCATTCCACCCCTGACTCTTAGATACTATTGCTGATTCCTTGATTTGGGTTTGAGCTGTACCCAAACTTCAGTGCACATTTATGGTTTGCTAAGTTCATGCCCAAAGATGGCTAACCCACCCATAGTGTGTGGATGGGATGATTTTAATTCTCAAAGGCAAATGCTGATTCTAGGGGTTGGGAGCATTTGTGATCTCCAAGAGGAATCAAATTTCTGTGCAACCCAAACCTCAACCCACAAGCACATACCCTCGTAGCTGTAATTTTCTTCATTATGTCCCATTGGATCTGGTTCTTCATTCTTGGTCCTGCACATGCAATTTCCAGGTCATTCATGTCTCCCCGGCCCCTCTTTTGACTTTGACAATTTTGTCACACGTTCCTTCCTCCAAATATTTATTGCATCCGTCCCTTCTTGATCTTTCCCGCTGCTGTCATTGTGAATCAATTCCTGGCTACTTCTGGACTGATCTTCCATAAACATTTTATTGACACTGAATCAAGCCTCCACGTTCATCAAATCACTTCCCAGCACAAAACTCTTCATAATACTCCATACACTGCAGCAGAGATTCCAACCTCCTCAGCCTGAGTTTCAAGTTTGCACAACTAGCTACATGTGGTCAACAAAGAATATCTTTCAGAGTCTGCAGATCTGGATTCTAGGTCCACTTTAAAAATAGGTTAGGAGCTAAAGAAAGCCATTTCAACACTCTGAACATCAGGGCTTTTTTTTTTAATTTAATTTTTATTTATATTGGAGTATATTTGATTTACAATGTTGTGTGAGTTTCAGGTGTGATTCAGTTATACGTATACATAGTTTTTAAGTGTAAGCTAGAAAAAACAAAGCCTATCTCCTATGATGTTTGAGAGGATCCCAAGAATGAGGTTTCGCAGCTGCACTACTGAATGCCTTTATCCTGTCCTCCAACGTTCACTTTCCAGCCTGTACTCCATTTCTAAGGCAGACTGGGGTCAATCCCCTTTCTCCCTGACTCTAAGAAGATTTCACAGTCCAGCTCCATCACCAGTTCTTCTCGACATCTCTTTTTTATTAGTTTTATTGAAGTATGGTTGATTTACAGTGTTGTGCATTGTATTAAACATGCCGGAGAAAGAATGTGGGTCCAGAGTCCAACACACACCTGCTCAAATCCTAAGTCTGACACCTACTCTAACTGGGATTAAAATGTGTCAGAGTCTAATTCTTTCCATCAACACCCCCCTTCCTCCTCTTCTAATTTTTTTCTCTAGTTTTCCTTCCTTTTTATTTCTTCTTCATATTTGCCAGTGTTTTTTTGTTAATGGAGGAATTTTATTTTCATGTTTTTATTTGCTTCTCACTCTATGAAGTAAATTAGACAGGTGTAATGCCCCTAATTTATAGATAGTTAAGTCAAATTTTAGACTAGTCTAGTAACTTGACTAAGGTCACACAACTAGAAAATGAAGAGCTGTGACCTGAATTTTGTCTTCTAACCCTAAGATCCATGGTCTTTCAACAGAAGCCCTTTTATTACCATGCACTCAGTTACCAACAAATGTTCCAAATTGTAAGCATTCTTGCAACTGACAGTTTTAGGACAAATCTCCAAAACATTTTTTTAAAAGTAATATATTTTCATGTCCCTGTTGGCCATCTGTACGGGTTGTTTGGAGAAGTGCTCAACATCACTAATAATTAGAGAAATGCAAATTAAAACTACAATGAGGTATCACCTCACATTAGTCAGAGTGGCCATCACCAAAAACTCTACAAATAATAAATGCCGGAGACAGTGTGGAGAAAAGAAAACCCTCCTACACTGTTGGTGGGAATGTAAATTGCTGCCTACACTATGGAGAATAGTATGGAGGTTCCTTAAAAAACTAAAAATAGAGATACCATATGATCTAGTAATCACACTTCTGGGCATATATATGGAAAAGATGAAAACTCTAATTTGAAAAGATACATGCACCCCTATGTTCACAGCAGTACTGTTTACAGTAGCTAAGACATAGAAGCAACCTAAATGTCTATCAACAATTGAATGGATAAAGAAGATGTGGCATATATATACGATGGAATACTACTTAGCCATAAAAAAGAATGAAATAATGCCATTTGCAGCAACATGGATAGACCTAGAGATTATCATACTAAGTCAGAGAGAGAAAGACAAATATCATATGATATTACTTATATGTGGAATCTAAAAAAATAACATAAATGAACTTATTTACAAAACATAAATAGACTCACAGACATAGAATACAAACTTAAATATAAAAAATATACGTATAATATATATCTGAATCACTATTTTGCACACCTGAATCTAACACAACATTGCAAATCAACTATACTTCATTTTTTTAAAAGCAATATATATTTTAATAGACTTAATAGATACAATAATATATCACTGAATAACTCAGGAATTTATTTTGTTTTTCTTTGCAAAGGAAGAGGTAGAAGTTTTTTTTTTTTCTGGAACAGTTCTTGAATTTCTGATCTTTCATACCCATGGTTTCTATATATTTATAAGGCAGGAACATGGGTAGTCTCTCCTAAATATTCTGGCTTGAAGCGTTAATATCAATCTTTTTTCCCAAGATGATATCTTAACTGAATATGTCCCTGGTGGTCTAACAGTTAGGATTTGGCACTTTCTCAACTGAATATGGACATGAGGTTGGCAGCAGAACTTTCTCACCACATGAACTGTCTTCTTCAGAATAATCACTGTCCATTTACTACTTTTTATGATTTTTCCCCATTTTTGCACCCCATTCTGGCTTTCATTCTGAAGAATGATTTTCTATCTGTGCTAAGGATACTCCACCAAGAATACATGATGTGTCTCATCACTCCTCACATTTGGTATCTCTGAAACCACCACTGGAGCCTGTGATTGGAATCCCAAGGGGACTCACCATAGTTTTCTAATATGAATGGAAAATAGGTTTAGGGGAAATGAAAAAAATGGATTATCAAGTCATTGGGGTCAACCTCACATGGAATCAGGATTTTTAGTCCAAGTGACCCAGAATTTTTTTTTCAGTCCATCCCCTTATTTCCAACTGTTTCAATTGTTGGGAAATAATTTCAAGAAGAGATAATTTTCCCAAAATCATGAGGCTGGTCAGTGGGAATTGGGGATGTCCATTCATGGATACATGTTCTCAGGCTCAGAGGTCTTAGAGGACTCTCTCGTTGGTCGTCTTGCTATGTTTCATACTCATGTACCCCTAAAATCCTCTTACGTTGTCATCTTCTGCTCCTAGAATGCTCCTTCCCCCATCCTTTACATAGTTCATTCTTTCTGATCAGGTCACTGCTCAGAGGCGACCTCCTCAGTCACAACTTCCCTGATCCTCCGCTCACTGTCTCTTTCCTTACCCTGAATTACATTTCTCTACAGAAACTTTCAACACCTAAGCTCCACAGTAGACAAGATTTTTACATAAAGTATGTACTTAATTAGTATTTGACCAATGAAGGTTGCATGGATGGGTGGTTGGATAGTTAGTTTCATGTTGTGGATTGCCAGAATTGCATGAGCTTATTTGAAAGACATTTAAAAATGTAAACTCTCAGTATAACTTAGTTTGGTTTCCCTACAAAATTCCTGCACAGCAGGCACTTAAAAATAATAGTCTACTTCTAGGAACAAGAGCTTTGGGTTTTCAGACACATGTCTTGTAGAGTCACTCTGTGCCCCCTCCAGAAGCTCAGATGCCTTGCAAAAGCTAAAACATCTTGACACCAGCAATTTTGGCTCTTGGGATGCCAAGGTCCCTCCAAAAGACTGCCCTGTGCACCCCTCCAACCCCAGGCCCTGAGGTTTTTCTCTGGTCTCTCTTAAAAAGCAGGGGAATATTACTCTGCTGGTGGTAGTGAGAGCTGATGAGTATGACAAGGAGCCAGACACTAGATTAGCAGTGCAGCCATAGGAACAGAAATGGTGAGTATCAAGTGGAGGATGGCCCTCAGGAAGCCAGTGCAAAGTAATCTTGAGGGAAAAAACAACAACAACAACAACAAATAGAGCTATAGGCATCACCCTCCCAGACTTCAGACTATACTACAAAGCTTACAGTAATCAAAAAAACATGGTACTGGAAAAACAAAACAAAACAAAAACAACACATAGACCAATGGAACAAAATGGAGAGGCCCAGAAATAAACCCATCCACTTACGGTCAATTAATCTTCAACAAACGAGGCAAGAGTATACAGTGGAGAAAAGACAGTTTCTTCAACAAGTGATGCTGGGAAACTGAACAGCTACATGTAAAAGAATAAGATTAGTACATTTCCTTACACCATATGCAAAAATAAACTCAAAATGGATTAAAGACCTAAATGTAAAACCTAAAACCATGAAACTCCTAGAAGAGAATATAGGCAGAATTTCCTTTAATATAAAACAAAGCAAAGTTTTGGGGGATCTGTCTCTGAAGGCAAAAGACATAAAGGCAAAAATAAACAAATGGGATATAAGTAAACCTAAAATCTTATGCAAGAAAAGGTAACCATGGACAAAAAGAAAAGACAACCTACAGAATGAGAGAAAATATTTGCAAATGATATGACTGATAAGAGGTTAATAGCCAAAATATATACAACTCAATATCAAAGAGTTAACCCAATCAAAAAATGGGCAGAAGACCCAAATAGACATTTTTCCAAGGAAGACGTACAGATGGCCAATAGGCACATGAAAAAAGGCTCAATATTGCTAATTACTAGAGAAATACAAATGAAACCAAAAATGAGATGTCACCTCACACCTGTCAGAATGGCTATTATCAAAAAGTCTAGGGCTTCCCTGGTGGCGCAGTGGTTGAGAGTCTGCCTGACGATGCAGGGGACACGGGTTCGCGCCCCGGTCCAGGAAGATCCCACATGCCGCGGAGCGGCTGCCCCCGTGAGCCATGGCCACTGAGCCTGCGCGTCCGGAGCCTGTGCTCTGCAATGGGACAGGCCACAACAGTGAGAGGCCCACGTAGCACAAAGAAAAAAAAAAGTCTACAAATAACAAATGTTGGAGAGGGTATGGAGAAAAAGGAACCCTGTACCCTGTTGGTGGGAATGTAAATGTATTGCAGTTGCTATGGAAAACAGTATGGAGGTTCCTCAGAAAACTGAAAATAGAACTACCATATGATCCAGCAATTGCAAAACTGTATATACATATGGAAAAAACAAAAATTCAAAAAGATATATGCACCCCAATGTTCATAGCAGCACTATTTACAATAGCCAAGACATGGAAGCAACCCAAGTGTCCATCAACAGACAAATGAATAAAGAAGATATGACGTATATGTAGATAGATAGATATACAATGGAATATTACTCAGCTCTAAAAAGGAATGAAATATTGCCATTTGCAGCAACATGGATGGACCTAGAGAATATTATGCTTAGTGAAATAAGTCAGACAAATACTGTATGATATCACTTATATGCGGAATCTAAAAAATAAAACAAATGAATGTATATAGCAAAACAGAAACAGAGTCACAGGTATAGAAAACAAACTAGTGATTACCAGTGGGGAGAGGGAAGGAGGGAGGGGCAAGATAGGGGTAGGGAACTAGGAGATATAAACTACTATGTATAAAATGGATAATCAACAAGCATGTATTATACAGCATAAGGAATTACAGCCATTATCTTAACTTTTAATGGAGTATAATCTGTAAAAATACTGAATCACTATACTGTATACCTGAAGCTAATATCATATTGTAAAGCAACTATAGTTCAATAAATAAATAAATAATTTTAAATAAAAAAAAAATAAGTGAAATCATACAGTTAAAAAAAGCCAGTGGGCTGGCTTGTCTTCTGGAAAAGGAAGATCGAAGACGCTTGGAATGGCTCACCAATGGGATGACACTGGCTCCATCTCTCCTCTGTTTTGTCTATTTCCCCCGTAGGTACATCCTGTCTTGTAAATCGCCATAAAATGTTGGGGAGTCTCTGCTATTAAATGGCAACAGCTGTCAAAAGACCTTTGTTTTGGCCCTGGGTCTGCCTTGAGAGGTCATGCCGACTTACGGAGCCCATTTCTTCATCTGCAAAATGGCCTGAATCATTCTTGCCCCCTCTAAATGAGAAGTGCAGGGAGTTGGTAAGCTGTTTTTCTAATTCTTCTTAAACCATGTAGTCTGGCACAAAGGCACAGTCTCACTTATCCATCACAAAATCTTATTAAATGGTATCTTGCTTTGTTTGGTTTAGTTGTTCAGGACGAAATGTTTATCCTGGTCTTTCATTCTGAGAGTTCACAGGAATTTTAAATCTAATTTGATTTCTCTGATTCTGGCTTTCCCTTGACTTCCTATTTCAAGAGCGAAACTGAAGGAGGATCTATTTCTCTTTGGTTTGAGGTTCTAACAGCGGGGCTTTTTTTTTTTTTTTTTTTTTTTTGCATTCTGATTGCAAGCACAGCCTAACAAAGCCATATTTAAACGCAGGGAAATGTCACTTACATGTTAAAAAGCTCACAGAAGCAAGTCTGTCTCTGCTGAATCTTTGAAGACGCTGCTTAATAAAAACGAGAGAGCTTTCTGACGCTGTCCAACAAAACCTCCAGTAGATTTGTTCCGTGCATATTTTTGACGAGGAGATAAAAAGAGGGAAAAAGGCAGGGTGCATCACAACAATCATTTTTCATTACAGTAAGATATCCTTAAGCTTTAGTGCAATGGAGTCAATCAGAAAAGATTGGGTATTAATTATGAAGGTACACTTCAATTTATCAGCAAAGGATATCAAACAGGCCAAACACCACAGCCTCTCACATAATTTATCTCTTCCTTGTAGGGAAGCACATAGCAACGATTTGCAAATTGCCTCCTCTGCAAAAAGAAGGGAGAAAAACATACACACACAACACACAATTAAAAGCAGATAAGCATCAGGCGATGTGTCACATTTTCAGCAGAAAGCCAAAAGTGGAGGTCTTAATCTCCGGGGTTGGTTTGCTGAGAGTACTCACTGATACTTTTCTTGACGTGACTACTTAACTCCTATTAAAATTAATAGGGGTCAGGCTTGATCATCAAAGGAGAAAGGGCCTCCTGGCTCGTATAGGCTTCAAGTAATAAGGATTTGGTGATTATTATATTATTTGGCCGTTCATTTTCAGATTATCTTGTAAGTGTATGCTCTTTGTGATCTTTGGTCCAATTATAAAGAATAACATGTTGTGCAGGATCTATTTTTATTAAAGCAGCCTTCTTCTCTTAAGCATATAATTTAAGAGGGCATATTGACAGGACCTTAATGCAGAGAGCTTGAAACTCCCTCCCCCTAAATAAATCATGTCAGTTACCATTTCTAAACTAGGTGTACCTTTGTGAGACCTCTAACCCAAAGATGTGGAGAGCATCAATTCATAAAGAAACCCAACTCAAATACGTCTTGGGTAATGGAAGGAGAGGGTAAGTGTGCTTGAACAAGCGACATGAACATGGAGTCAAATGATAAATGTGAAAAATCCAAGGCAGCAATAGTTCCCAAAAATCTTTGAAACTCAGTTTACTCTTCTGGTAAATGGGTGTAGTGTTATCAGTCTCAAGGTCGTTTGAAGGAAGGCCACATTTGTAAAAATGCTTGGAACAAATTGCCATGGTAAATAACACAAAAGACACCCAATGTCACAGACTCTGATCTGTGTACTGAGGAGAATCGGGAGGAACAAGAGAGTCATAATCCATTTGTAATTTTTATTTTTTATTGGAGTATAGTTGCTTTACAATGCTGTTAGTTTCTGTTGTACAACAAAGTGAATCAGCTCTATGTATACATATATCCCCTCCCTCTTGGACCTCCCTTCCACTCCCTAACCCATCCCACCCACCTAAGTCATCATAGAGCACCTAGCTGAGCTCCCTGTGCTATACAGCATGTTCCCGCTAGCTATCTATTTTACACATGGTAGTGTATTATTTGTTAATCACTGTACCTTTAAAAATGTCCTTTCTCCTACAAAATGATGCTGTTGATGTTATTATGTTTATTGTTGTAATTTTCTTGATGGATAAAATTCAAGGTTTGAAATACTTAAAAAATTGAAGATGAACATATATATATTTGCAATTTTTAAGTATTTCAAACTTTGAATTTTATCCATTAAGAAAATTACAACAACAACAATAAACATAATAACATCAACAGCATCATTTTGCAGGAGAAAGGACATTTTTAAAGGTGCAGTGATGAACAAAGTCCCCACCATGAAATCATACTTCATCTCTCTCTTATTTTTCTCATTTTGCTGCAGACTAATGAAAGTGACCTCACAAACTATCTTTGACCCACAGGTAAGCATTCAGGAGCCTCTGAAATAGACAAATGGCAGCTCAGTGTCATGGATAGATTCAGTAATTCACAGAGACATTAACAATTAAGCAAGCAGGTGTGGTTGAACTTTTACTTTCTCATCTGCAGATCCAAACATTGTGCTGCAACCTACAAATGAAAGAAGATATTTGCAAAATATATGTCTGATAAGCAGTTAATATCCAAAATATATGAGGAACTCATGCAACTCAACAACAGAAATCGTCATCATCATCATCACTGTCACCATCACCATCGTCATCTGATTAAAAAATGGGCAGAGGACTTGAACAGACACTTCTCCAAAGAAGATATACAAATGACCTACAGTTACATGAGAAGGTGCACAACATCACCAGTCATCAAGGGAATGCAAATCAAAATCACGAGATACCACCTGACAGCTGCTAGAATGGCTATTATTGAAAGACAAGACATAAATGCTGGTGAGAATGTGGAGAAAAGGGAACCCTTGCACACTGTTGCTGGGAATGTAAATTTGTACAGCCACTATGAAAAACAGCATAGAGATTCCTCAAAAAAATAAAAATAGAACCACCATATGATCCAGCAATTCCACTTCTAAGTATGTATTCAAAGTAAATGAAATCATTATCTATCTCAAAGAGATATCTGCACTCTCATGTTCACTGCAGCGTTATTCACAATTGCTAAGCCATGGAAACAACCTAAATGTCCATTGATTGACGAATAGATAAAGAAAATGTGGTATATACATACATGAGATAGAGAAAGGCAAATACTGCATGATCTCACTTATATGGGAATCTGAAAACATCAAACTCACAGAAACAGAAGGAATGGTGGTTGCCAGTGGCTGAGGGTTAAGGTAGATGGGGATATATTGGTCAAAGGGTACAAACTTTCAGTTATAAGATGAGTAAGTTCTGGGGATCTAAAGTACAACATGATGACTATAGTTAACAATACTCTATTATATACTTGAAAGTTGCTAGGGTAGTAGAGCTTTAAAATTCTCACCATAACAAGGGTGTGTTAACTAACCTTATTGTGATACACATTTTGCAATATATACATGTATGAAATCATCACATTGTATACCTTAAACTTGCATAATGTTATAAGTCAATTACATCTTAATGAAGCTGGGGAAAAAAATCATTGCAAAGTCTGAGAAACAATCAGATCCCCAGATCCCCCCTTAAAAAATGTGCATATATAGCTGTGCTATATATACTCTCAACAAGGCTATTTATATTTCTGCATTTTCTGTCACTCTCACTCTTCCTTTTCTTATAAGTCATTGGATCAAGCTTATTTTTACTGTTTGAATTTTCCTTAATAACTTTTTGTCTGCCTGAGTTACCAGTTTCTGAGAGATGTTAAAATTTTCCACTATAATTGAAATTTTCTATTATTATTACAGTTCTGCCCATTCTTCCTCTATGTAGTTTGAAAACATGTTGTTAGGCACATACAGGTTCAGGATTGTTATATGTTCCTAGAGAATCGTTGTTGTTTTAAACACTATCTAACAAAATTATTTTCCCTAATACTTTTTGGTCTCTATTTTTTCTGCTTTTGATATTGCTGTTCCAGCTCTCCTTTGCATTGGGCTTTTACTGTTGTTTTTTTTTATCTTTTTACTCTTGACATTTCTGTATCATTGTCTTTAGTTATTAATATGTCCCTTGTAAATAGAAAATAGGTGGAAGTTGTTTGCTTGTTTGTTTAAACAGCTTTTCATTTTAAGATAATGGTAGGTTTACATACAGTAGTAAGAGACAACTAAAATAGATCCCATGTACCCTTTACCCAGTTTCACCCAATGTTAACATCTTGCAAAACTATAGTCCAATATCACAACCCAGATATTGACACTGGTTCAGTCAAGGTACAGAAAATTCACAAGGATTCCTCGCATTCAACTTTTATAGCCACACCTACCTCCTTCCTGTCCTCACCACTCCTTAGCCCCTTGTAACCGCTAATCTGTTCTCCCTTTCTATAATTTTCTCATTTCAAAAATGTTATATAAATAGGATCATACAGTACTCAACCTTTTGGGATTCACTCTTTTCACTCAGCATAATTCTTTAGAGATGCATCCAAGTTGTTGTGTGTATCAAAAGTTAGTTCTTTTTTTATCACTGAGTAGTATTACATACTACAGTTTAACCCTTCACTCATTGCAGGACATCTGGGTAGTTTCCAGTTTTAGATATTGTGAATAAAACTGCTATCAACATTTGTGTACAGATTTTTATGTGAACATAAGTCTTTTTTTTCTCTAGGATAAATTGCCCAGGCATGCAACTGCTGGGTCATATGGTAGCTGCATGTTTAGTTTTTAAGAAAACTGCCAAACTCTTTTCCAGAGTGGCTGCACCACTTTACATTCACATCAGCAACATGTGAGTGATCCAGTTTCTCTACCTTCTCATCACGCTTTGGTGTTGTCACTATCTTTTTTTTTTTTTTGCATTTTATTTTGTTTTATTTTTCTGTTGAAGTATTATTGATTTACAATGTTATTTTAGTTTCAGGTGTACAGCGAAGTGTCATACTTTTTTTCTTTTTTAGATTCTTCTACATTATAGGTTATTAAAAATATTGAATATAGTTCCCTGTGCTATACAGTAGGACCTTGTTGTTATCTATAAGGGGGGGGTGGTAAATTAGGAGTTTGGGATTAACAGATACACACTATCTTTTTTTTTTTTTTTTTGCGGTACGTGGGCCTCTCACTGTTGTGGCCTCTCCCGTTGCGGAGCACAGGCTCCGGACGCGCAGGCTCAGCGGCCATGGCTCACGGGCCCAGCCGCTCCGCGGCATGTGGGATCTTCCCAGACCGGGGCACGAACCCACGTCCCCTGCATCGGCAGGTGGACTCTCAACCACTGCGCCACCAGGGAAGCCCACACACTATCTTTTGTTTTAGCCACTCTGATAACTGTGTAGTGATATCTCATTGTGGTTTTAATTTGTATTTCCCTAATGGCTAATGATGCTGACATCTTTTGATGTGCTTATTTGTTGTATGTATATCTTCCTTGGTGAAATGTTCTTTATGTCTTTGACTGTTGTCTAATTGGATTGTTTGTTTATTGTTGAGATTTAAGAGTTCTTTATATATTCCAGACAATAGTCCTTTATCAGATTTGCAAATATTTTCTCTCACTCTGTAACCTGTCTTTTCATTCACTTAGCAATGTCTTAGGCAGAAAAGGTTTTGCTTTTTTTTTTAATTTTGATGAAATCCTACTTATCAATTTTTTTCTTTTATGAATTTCATTTTTGATCTTAAGTCTATGAACTCTTTGCCTGGCACTACATCTGCAGATTTTTTTTCTCTTTTTTTTTCTAAAGCTTTTATGATTATACATGTAAACCCCTTAACCACTTTAATTTAATTTTTATAAGGCATCAAACTTAGGTCAAGAGCTCTTTTTTGTTTTTGTTTTTGCCTTTGGATGCCCAACTGCTCCAGCACCATTTGTCGAAAAGGCTATTCTTCCTCCATTGAATTGCTTTTGCACTTTTGTCAAAAATCATTGGACATATTTGTGTGGGTCTGTATCTGAATTCTCTACTCTGTTCCATTGATCTACTTCTCTGCCAACACTACACTGTCAGCACTACACTGTCTTGATTACTGTAGCTATATAGTAAGTCCTGAAATTGGATAGAATGATTACTCCCAATTTATTACTCTTTTAAAACATTGTTTTAGCTATTCTAGTCTCTTTGCTTTTCCATATACATTTTAGAACAATCTTGTCTATATCTACCCAAAACATCTTGCTGGGATTTTGATAGGAATTACATTAAACTTACATATCAATATGTGGATAACTGACATCATTACTATGCTGAGTCTTCCAATCCATGAACACAGTATATCTCTCCATTTATTTAAATTTCCTTTGTTTTTTTTTATCAGTGTTATGTAGTTTTCAGTATACAAGTCCTGTTCATGTTTCATTAGGTGTTTTCATTACACCTAAGTATTTCATTCATCTGAGGGATTATAATTGGCACTGTAATTTTATTTTGGTGTCCATACATTCATTTCTAGTATATAGAAATAGAATTAATTTGCCTTTGTCTGTTATATCCTGTGACCTTGCTGAACCCACTATTTCTAGGAATATTTTGTAGATTCCTTGAGGTTTTCTACTTAAACTGTTTACTTTTACTGTCTTCTTTCCTAATTCTTTTACTCTCAATATCTCCATGCCATTATTTTTATCTATAACTCTAGAAAATATTATATAGATGGAAAGTGTTTTTACTCTAATACACGCATCTTTCTTAAAACTAGCAAATTTCATTTATTTATTGTGACTAATGCTAAATTTAAGGTTAATCCAATAATCTTATTTTTTATTTAATGCAGCTTTTTAATTCTTGTTTTCCCCTTTATTTTTCCTTCTATTGCATTCATTGGAGTTTCTTTTTTTTTTAATTGTCCCTTCTTTAATGGTTTCCTTCACTTTAAAAATACATATTTGACTTAACAAACTCTAGTCAACATAATTATTCTTCTGAATATTACAAGAACTATAGAACATCTAACTCCCTCTCCTATCTTTCATGACATTGTGGTATAACATTTTAGTATTCTCTTATTTCTAAACCTATTCAAATTCATCTGTATGATAATTACTCCATTTGCTATAAATCTGTATGCAAAATCAATCAGTGATTTTGCCCAACATTGTTATTTACATCCCTCCCCATCCTAAATTTCAGTGTCCTTCATCCATGTGTATACCCTCCAACAGTTCTTTAAGCAGCAATCCCTGAGTGATACCTCCCATGGACATTGTTTGCCTAAACTGTCTTACTTCACTCTTGAATCAGCATTCACCTATGTCTAGAACTAGGTTGCGATCTATGTTCCATCAGGGATCTGAGGATATTATTCTGCTGTCTTCTGGCCTTTGGTGTTGGAGACAAGAAGTCTGTTGCCAGCCTAATTGTTCATCCTTTCCAGATAATCTGACTTTTCTTGCTGGTTGCTTTAGGAATTGTCCTTGCGCTTTACCAGTTTAACCATATGTGCCTAGATGTGGATTTATTTTCATTTTTATTTTCTGCTCAGACTCAATGGGCTGTAGCCCAAGATTGGCCACTACTATCACTACATCTTTTCTAAAGTACCTTTAGTTTGATGCTACAGTGATTAACAGTGTGGAGAACCTTTCTTTGAACTTGCCTTAAATAAAGCACATTTGGGGCTCAAGCCAAAGCAACTGGGAACAGAAGATGCAACAATAGCTACAGAGAGGGTTTAGAAGTAGAAGTCAAATATATCTTCAACCTGCAGAAGAAGGAGGCATTCTTTGGCAAAGTATACTCTGGTACTTTAACAGTACTCCCCCCACCCTTGTTAATGGGGGACATTCCACTTAGAGTACTGTCCTGTTACTACCTCTTCCTTTGACCTTGGGTTAGTCCTTTTTCTGTTTGACCATGTACAGAAGAAAAGGCAAGCAAGATCATCTTCAAGCTCCCTTGCACTGCTAACATTTTAGGACATACGTGGTCTCTCCAGTTCTTTCCAGGGCTGAGGAGATCATTCTATCTCTTCCAAGTGGCTAGCCATGAGTGCAATGACTCACTTGGTGCCGAGAACATGCAAGGCATCCACTGTGTCTGTCATATCATCGGATACTTGGGTTCTGGCATGCCTGCTGCCAATCCTCCTCCCCCTGACTTCCATCTAAAGTGATGCTAAGGGTCCACATCTCATTTCCTTGACAAAAATGTCAACGGCATTATCTTATGGATGTGTTGTACAGATAAGGGAAAGTCACTTTAAACAATCTGTTCCATTCACTTTGGGTTTACTGGCTTCCGTCTTTATTTTTAATTCAGCAAAGCTGTGGTCTTTGTACTGGAGATGGCAAAGCCAATCCCAGTCACTGGCTAGGTGAGTGGGTCACCTTCCACTGTGTGTTACTTTGTCATTTTCTCAAGGAATCTCACCATCAATCAAAGAAATGAGACATTCTCCGGTCCTCCAGGGAAAACACATCTTGCGTATTTTTGTACAAAAATCTCTTACAAAATAATTAATTTTTAGCACCCAGCCTGGTTGAGTCATTTGGGGAGTGTAGACTAGCGGTAGCTTTATTTGTGGAGTGCCTCAAGTTCTATCTTCCAACTCAAGTGTGACAGTGAGATTTTTTTGTCCCCATATTTTGACAACAGGATTAAAGACAGCTAACCGTCACTGAGTGCTTACTACCTGCCAGGCACAAAGCACTCTATATAACACCTTTATTTTTCCAGCTCTTATAACAGCTCTCTAAGATATATACTGTTACATTTTTTCATTCATGGATTAGGAATCCAAGAATTATTAACTTGCCTAAAATTGTCTCTCTTGGTGATAACTGAGAAAGATTTTGACTCCAGGTTTGCCTGAATCCAAAATCAGATTTTCAGCCTCTATTATTTACCCCCCAGGTACCAGTGCATGAAGAATTGCTGTGTTCACTGTCCTGAGTGCTGTCCTGACTCGTTATGAGGCAGCGATCTTAGAGGTGGCAAAGGAGAGGCTTGAAGATGCTGAGTCACCTGCCCATTTGATTCCTAAACTAAAGCTTCCAACCAACCACTGCATTGACAGCTCGAAGGGCAATTCTGACATGGAGAAGAGGCAGGGAAGATTGACTTCTGTTCACATTTATAATTTTTTAAAAGAAGGAAAATACCCCTAGATTAACAAAAATTGATATTCTTACCACTTTAATGCAGAACAAAGTAAAACAGAAATTAGAAGTTTATCCTGCTTTTAAGGTGGATGTACAGCAGAGGTAACTAGAGTTCGAAAAGAAGGTTTGTTATTTTCTTAGGCATGCAGGTGAAAATGGGTGAACTTTGCAAATACATTGTATATAGCATAGGAGGGCTCACATAAGAAATCTTCACATCATTGCTGTGGTGTGTTCAACAACTTCAGGCCATGTGCACACATGCACATGTGCTAAAGTGAATAATTGTTACAAACAACCTACATGCTGATGTAGCAAAATAAATGAAAATGAGACTCATACAAGCTGAGCAAAGTACCTGGGAATTCCACTTTTAGGAGTTTCTCCTATGTATTATATGATCTACGCAGAGGCTGTTTGTTGCAGCTTTGTATGTGCCTGTGTAATAGTGAAAAATTGCTAATAAGCTAAATGGACTTTACTAAATTAATTACAGTGTACACATAATATGAAATACCAGACAGCTTACAAAGAAGATAGCTCTGACACGGAAAAGGTTTCCAAAGCCTATTGGTAAAAGTCAGTTGTGGAAAAAAATGCATAGTGACTTCCAATTATGTAAAAAATTAAAATAAATCAGATACATGTGTATGTGTATCACACGTACATTGAACCAGAGGCAAAATATGTTTCTAATACGATTTGGCCATTAGAGACGGAGACCCTTTCTTTACTGTAGCAACGGTTGAAAAACTTCAGCTGAAAACTATTTTACATCTCAATTACTCATGATTAATGTAATCAGATGGAATCAATTAATAAAGTCAAAATATACAGAGAGAATTAAAACAGCACAACTAGCACACACAGTTATGCAGATATAAACAGAAGAGGAAGGAAACACTGCACACACCTAGCAATGAACATTCAAGAGCGATATGAAAAGTAACTTTGCTGGGTTAATGACTGGTGCATTATGAGGAACTCAATCACTTTGTTGGGAGTACAATATTTTACTTCAATAGGCACGTGAGACAACACAGTCGAGAAGATAAGGTGAAACCGCTGGGGATTTGGCAAACCCTGGTCACAGAACCTGGCGGTTACGGAGGGAAGCGAACAAGCATTCATTCATCAGTCCAGCATCAGCTTCATTCCTGCAGCCCTTCAGAAAGCCAGAGACCCTCATGCAATGGGCAATTTATCCTGTTGTATATTGAGGGCTTCCTATATGGTTGGCCCAGGAATGTAACGGTGAGCATAAGCCAGCAACGGTACCTACTTTCATGGGTGAAAAGACTAGCCGGCTAGCGGGACAGGGACACATGTTAATCAAATAGGTACAAGGGTCCGCATATAATCACAAGCTGCAATGAATAGGACAAAAGAATTTGTTTTGAATGACAATAGTTAGAGATGAGAGACAGCATCATTGTGAAATGATGTTTGAACCTAGCCTTAACAATGGATAGGAAAAACATGCAATTAAAAAAAAAAAGGTAGGAAAAATAAAGTGAGAGTGGGGGAAGGGTGGAAATGTAAATAGGGGAAGAACATTCCAGGCACAGAAAACAGAACGTTCAAAGGTCTGTGAGACCTTTAGAAGGTTTACCTTTATCAACTCAGGGGGTTCTCGCTACTCTCCCAGATGGGTAGATAACTTGAATTTTCTCATTTTACAGGTGAAGAAACTGAGGCACAGAGAGATTAAGTAATTTGTCTGAGACCCAAGGGGTAAATCCCAGGAGTCGCTCTTTCAAAGCTCAGCTCCATCCCCTGCTGTGTGACCCTGGCAAGTTACATGCCCCCTCTGAGCCTCCCTTCCCACCTCCCTGAGAGGGAGCTGGAAGCGGGGGTCACTATTTTGTAGGAAGTCTCGCTCCTGTGCATGGAGTGTCTGGCAGGAAGGCATAGTCACTGTCTGTCACTAGGGTCATGGAGGAATATTCGAGTTATTTCATCAGGAACCAACACTAATAGGACCAGCATTGTCGAGTGCAGCACGATGTTGAGTGCCTTAAGTCCATTATCCAGCCCTTGAGACGGGTACGTGATTTCATTCTCCGGTAATGCTGCACAGATCCGATTACAGATGAGGACACCAGGATAATGAAAGTCAACAACTGGTCCAGGATCACACTGCTAGTAATCCATGGACCAGGACTCAAACCCAGGCCTGAGGAAGTCTGCAGGCCACCAGGGCCACCACGCCCCCTCTTTCAGCATCGGCTGGAACAAGGTCCTTACTGGGACTTTGGCCTGAGCACGGCCTCCCAGGCCGAGTGCCTGATGCAGAAATGTGTCTGCCAGAGGAAGGGGCACCTTGTCACATGCAAACAAAAGGGCCTTCGGATGAGCTGTGGCCCTGCCACATGTTCTTTTTCTCAGCAAAGCCACCCTGAGGGCCCACTTTGCTGGACCAAGATGGGTTTCTCTCCAAGAGTCAGCGTATTAGGATGAAAAGCAGAGGCTCTTCTTGGCCAGCTCTTTCTTTCCAGGTGTACATGGGATGAGTCTTTAAAGCAGACGAATGACATTCCATCCCTCACACTTCATCGCCAGAGGATAGCACGGCCTGAGAGTTCCAAGTGGAGAAATGACCCTCCGGAGACAGTGGGGAAATGGGTACAGGGGTCTCTGAGCTATAGAGAAATCTGCCAGCTGGAAATGCACACTCGTGGGGCAATACTAATACTTGCTGTGCCAATGCCCCACACTTTACCCAGTGCATCCCTTTCCAAGGTGCAAGAAGAGGAAGTAAATGCAATGATACCCACTGTCAGACAGAAAGTTATACCTATTCCCTGTTGGTTACTCTCCAGATGATAGGATAAAGGAACAGGAATCAGAATTCCTGCACTACAGGAGGTGTGATCAATTTCCTGGGTGGGACAGAAGAGGAGATGGTCGTAATTGTGCGGACTCTGGGACAGACTGTGGGGTTCAGATGTTCAAAGCTCCCAGCTCTCACTCAGCTAGCTCTGTGACTGGTCAAGTCACCCAACTCTATAAGCTTCCATTTCCTAAACTTTAAAAGGAATTCCTAGTGACTACTTTATAGAATTGTTCTTTGGCTGCAGTGGTCGGAATCAAGGGTTTAGAACACCTAAGCTCTCCCGGTACCCATCTAGTATGTTACCCATCATGGTTATTACCTCTTGCCATTCACCATGGTGTACCCTTTCCCTACCAAAATGAATGACCAGCTGAAAGTTGTTATGTTGTCTCAAATCCAAATGGCCTCTCCTCAGAACATCCTTCATCTTTCAAATTACTACCTCTCCTCAGAACATCCTTCATCTTTCAAATTACTAAGTCCAGATTATTATCTTTATAGATCAATGCCCATGTCACCTCTTCCAGGAAGCCTTCCTTGGACACCCTAGCCTGGTATTAAGGGCCCCTCTCTGGAATCCTCTAGAAACTCTATTGTGCCATTTATCACTGTGTATCATATCTAACAGTTAACTTATCTGCTCTTTTATTGGACAGTGAGAATTTTGCAGCTAGGAATTACATTTTATTAAGTTCCATTTCTTTAGTGTTTAGTACCATGCCTGAATGCAGTAGTTATTCTATAAATAGTTACTTGATGACTGCGTAAATGAATGAGGTAGACTAAAAGATGCATTATTGAAGTGGGAGAAAAAAGGTCCAGCTGAAGGAACTCTCTGAGCTCTAGCTATGCGACAGCATGATATCTGGGCAAGTCGTTTTAAGAACTGAAAAATGCTGAGAAAATTGAAAGACCACAGAACTATCAAAAAAAAAAAAGTAATAATTCACCGTCACAGATGTGCTCATCATTGAAACAGCCAGTACAAGCAAGGCATTGTGAGTTAGCCGCATCAGACTTGGATCCAAATCTGAAAGATCGCGGGCATCGGCACTGCCCCTTTGGCACTGCAGACAGGCAGGTCCCTTGAGGGCAGAGCTGGGCCACAAGGTCACCTTGCTCAGTCACAGCGTAGATGACATCAGCTTCCATGAATAACAAGCCGGCATCTTCTGCATTTTCTTCTGTACCTTTAAGTCAACCTTGGGGGAGCTGATTGAAAAGTCGGAAGTAGGTTTCAGGGTCACTTGATATTCATGGCAATGAATTCTCATAAAACAGATAGAAAGAAATAGTTACAGATCCTTTTAATCTGCCTCTCGCCAGCATTGCTTTGCTGAAAAGTTCTGCAGGTATAGGCTAGGGCGCTGGAATTTAGGTCAATGACATTCATGCCACTTCTTAGAACAGAATCTTTCTGCAGTAAGGGCATGATTTCCTGTTATGACTGTGGATCTCGCCAGCAGTGAAGTGACTGTTTGTTTATAATTCTTAACAATGGGCTTTTGGGGAAGGAGGGACCGACGTTGCAAATGTTCTGACGAGCGGCGCAGAGCAGGCGATGCCACCTGAATAATGCATGCCCACTTTGTGTGTGTACCCGCCACGGCCCGAATGCAGGATAATGCCGCCGAAGGCTTTGAAACACCTGCTCTGAACAGCTCCGATGACAGCCAAGAGTCCAGATAAGATCTGAGTTCTGCCTTCTCCCCGCCACCCTGCTCACCAGGCCGCCCCCATTTCCCTTTTTGCATTTAAAATAAGCTCTGAGACTAAGCCACTGAGAGATGCTGTCAAAGACACCTCTTGCTTGCGTGTGGCTCCTATCAGTCCCTTCTTGCCAGCCGCAACCGGTTCTCATACCTGTGCGGTGTAGCAAGCACAGCCTCCCAAATGCCTGTCCCGTCGGTGGCCCCCAAGCCACCCTCCACGCAGAGGCAGCTTTCACACAAAATAAAGGCCACCTCGGGCTGATGCAGCCCCAAAGGCACACAGCTGAGATTTAAGACACATCACACGCCCTCCACGAGCGTGCTCCTATCCTGCTTGATACATTTTAGTGGTTTCCCTTGACTGTTTCCACGTTGTATTCGACCTTCTCAGTTTGGCACAGAAGGCCTTTCATGATCTGTTCCGCTGCAGCCTCACAGCCCCCTGGTCTCACCCAGTCACTGGGCTCCAGACACCCCGCCCTGTGAGGTTCCCTCCTGTCCTACCTGCATCCCCACACCTCCTCCTCCCGCGTCTGTTGTCCTTTCTGTCCATCAACCCTGGCAGCCACAAACACAGCAATAAAACAGTGGTCAACACCAGCGGTGGATTAGTTGATTTCAGGCCCTCTGTATGCATTCCTTTACTGAGCCCTTGAAACCACCCTGTGAGGCATGTGCATTTCTTAACTCCATCATGAGGAAGCCAGTGAGCCTCAAGGTGATAACATTTCTCCTCCAAGGTCACACAGCCAGAACGTTGGCAGACACAGGGGTCAAACCCAAGACCATTATCAACCACAACTTGCATGCCCACTTACTCGACCCTGGGCTTCATCAAATCTTTACCTCTGCTTAAAAATTGTCTGAGTTCTAGCAACTCTGAAATGCCAAATCTATCCTAGGTCCCTCTTCACTTAAAATTCCACCTCTTCCTCCTTTTTGTACAAGCTGAGATGTTCTGTCTCATTATGGATGTAACAAAACTTTGACCTCCTTTAAATCCCTGTACCTCCCAGAAGCCTTCCGGAATCACAAGATACGAGCAAGTCCATCTCCCTCACACATCTACAGCATATTCATCAAAACTGGAGTAATTCCAGTCATCATATACCCACATTATACTACACTATGAATATATATATCATATATATATGTATTCATATATATATATTATATATATGAATATATATATGAATAATTACAATACTTCTTCCAAAATATATATAAGCTATAAAAAGTAAAAATACAACAAAACACCTGTATGACCCACACAATTTAGACCCCTAGCCTGACACTTTCCATCACCAGCTGGAACAACTCATCTGTCTTTTTATGACTTTCTTATTTTCTTTAGAGCTTTACCACTTGCCTACAAATTATTGTTCATGGTTTCATGTTTTTGAATTTCATGAGTGGAATCATCCTGAATGGGTTCTCTTGACAACATGCTATTTTTGCAATGGTTGTGGTGTGTTCGTTGTGCATTTTTGTCTCAATACTGTTTCTGAGATGTATCCTTGTTGTGTGTCTCTGTGCTTTATGTTCACTGCTGGACAAGCTTCTATTGTGTGACCAGGCCAAGATGTCCTTACAGAGTCTGCTCCTGGTATGCATTTGGGTTCTTTCCAGTGTTTTACTAGATCAAGCTTCTCTGGACTGATTATTCTACATCGCCAGATCTCTATGTATAGGAGAGCTCTAGAGTGTATTCCAAGAGAGGAAGTGCTTGGATTAAGGATGTGTATATTTTCTTTCTTTTTAAAATTTATTTATTTTTTAAAAATTTTATTTTATATTGAAGTATAGTTGATTAACAATGTTGTGTTAGTTTCAGATGTACAGCAAAGTGATTCAGTTATACATATACAAGTATCTATTCTTTTTCAAATTATTTTTCCATTTAGGTTATTACAGAATATTGAGCAGAGTTGTTACTAGATAATGGTAAATTGTTTTCCATAGCAGTCTTACCTCTGCACCCTCTTGAGAAATGTAAGAGCCTCCCTTGCCCCCTTATCACTGCTAAAATTTATTATTAGCAGTTATTTGAAATTTTGCCCTTCTGGTAGGTATGAAATAGTATCTCATTATGATTCTAATTTTTATTCCCATTTACCAATGCACATCTCCTGCTCTCTCACTGGTCATTTGAGGTTCTGGTTTGGGGAAGTGTCTGTTTAAGTGTTTTGACCATTTTTCTGTTAGGTCACTTGTATTTTTCTTACTGAATTGTATGAGTTCTTTATCCTGTATAGTAATCATTTCTCAATTATATATGCTATAAATATCTTTTCTATTTTTAAAGATTCTATTTTTTCTTTATTTTTCTGTCTTCTGAATTTATTCATCTTTTCTTTCATGGAGTTTGCTCTTTGTGCCTTATTTAAGAAAACTCTCTTCACATAAATTCATTTAGTATATTATCCTATGTTTTCTTTTATTACATTTATGATTTTGCCTTTTACATTTTTTTTTTTTTTTTTTGGCAGTACACGGGCCTCTCACTGTTGTGGCCCCTCCCGTTGCAGAGCACAGGCTCCGGATGCGCAGGCTCAACGGCCATGGCTCACGGGCCCAGCCGCTCCACAGCATGTGGGATCTTCCCAGACCGGGGCACGAATCCGTGTCCCCTGCATCGGCAGGCGGACTCTCAACCACTGCACCACCAGGGAAGCCCTACATGTATTTTTTTTTAACTGAAATTCATTTTCGTGTATATTGCAATGTAAGGTTCTAATTTTTCTTGTGGATTACATGTTGTCCTCCATTGTGTATTTAAAAATCCGTTATTTTGCCACTGATCTGTAATGCCACTTCTGCACATAAAATAAACACACACACACACACTTCTGACTCTTAATCTGTTTCATTGGCTGGTGTGTCTAAGCCAGGAACAATATCACACTGTCTTAATTACCATCATTAAAGTAATTACTGATATCTGCAAAAGCCAGCCAACCAACCTTGTTCTTCTCATTCAGAAGGATCCCCCTTTTCCTGCCATTTGCAATTCCATATAAATTTTAGAATTAGCCTGTCAGATTTCACACACATACCCACATGCCCACAAAACCTATTGGCTTGGTCTTGAAATTACAATGACTCTGTAGATCAGTTTGGAGACAGTCATCACTTGTATGACGCTGAATCTTCCAACCGTTGGTCCACGTAATCTGAATTTCTATATCTTCAAGATCTCATAAAAATTCTTTTTCTAATTCTCTTCATAAAGACTTTGAACATATTTTGTTAGATATACTCCTAAATTCCTAATATTCTTGTTGTTATTAACAATAATATAGCTATTAAATTACACTGTCTGCTTACTCTCTGTGTATACATGTCATTGAATTTTGTAGGTTGATTTTGACTTTGGAAAGCTTACTAAACTCTTCTACTAATTTTCATTCCTGAAAGTGAACCTACTTGGACATAATGAATGATCATTGTTATATAGGGCTCTATTCTGTTAGCTGATATTTTATTTATGATTTTTTCATGTATGTTCACAGGGAGATTGGTCTATAATTTTTATTTTCATAAAACGATTCTGGGATTTTGGTATTGAGGTACCTTTGGTCCCCAAATTTGTTAAGGTGTGTTCTCTTCTATTCTATAATCTGCAACAATTTGTATAACATTGGATTATTTGTTACCTGACTCTCTGGTAAAGCTTGCTGATGAAGCTATGTAGGCCTGAAGCTTTTGGGGAGGGGAAGGTTTTTTAAGTGTGACCAAATTTCCTTACACATTATAGAGCTATTCATATTTTGTTTAATTCTTATTGAGTCAGTTTTAGTAAGCCACATTTGTTTCTAAGAAAGTTTCCATTGTACTGGAAATTTAAAATTTATCAGTATGAAATTGTTTGTAATATCCTGTTATTATCATTTAAATGTTTTCAACTTAGTAGTAACATACCCTTTCTCTTTCATTCTTACTTCTGCTTACTCTCTTCTTTGTGTAACAATTCTATTTTCTTTATTATTATTTTTTTAAATATCAGGATTTACTCTACCAATCCTCTCTATTCAATACATTTTAATTTCACTTTTTTTCAAAAATAATTTCCTTTTTGTAATTTCTTGTCTTTATTATTGTTGTGTTTTTCAACCTCCTAAATTGGAGAATAAGCTCATTAGTTTTCAACTTTTTCCTTTGTATAGAATAAGCTTCAAATGATATAAATTTTCCTCTACATACTGCATTGGCTGTTTCACACATATTTTGAATGTTTTCAAATTAATATTCAGTTCTAAATACTTCTAATTTCCATTACAATTACTCTTAATGTATGAGTTGTTAAAAACTATATCTCTAAATGTCCGAAGATATAGTGATTTTTTTAGATGTATTTTTGATATTGATACTAATTTATTTACATTGGGGTCAGAGAATATAGTCTGAATGAGATTTACTTTTAACCTAGTATGTGGTCAGTTTTTGTATTTGTTCTGTGTATGTTTGGAAAGTATATGTATTCTACAATCGTTGGCTAGAGTAGCCTGTATATGCCCATTGGTTCAATTTAAAAAGTAATATTTACATATAGAGCTATTATTCATAAGATAATTTTACAAATGCTCTCTGTATACTAACATATGATTTCCACAAACTCTTATAAGTGAATCCCTATTATTTTACAGATGAGAAAACTTAGGAAGAGTCACTAAGGTCTACAGCCTAGGGTCACAGCTAATAAGTGCCAGTGCCAAGACTTGAACCCAGGTTGTCTATGCAATACTAACCATATCTATCAGTTACAAAGAGAAGTATGTTAAAATTTCTCTCCCATAATGTTGTCAACCTCTCCTTGAAGTTGTCTTCTTTTTTTTGCTTTATATATGTTGAGACTATCTTCATAGATTCATTGGTTTTGGGAATTGTTACTTGAACATTTTAGCATTATGAGGTGACTCTCTCTGTTTTTGCTTTTTTTTTCTTTGTTTTTATCAATATAGCTACCCTTGCCTCCTTTTGACTAGTAGCTACCTTCTATATATTTTCCCATGCCTCTGCTTTCAAACTATCTTTATTCTTGTATTTTAGATGTATCTTTTTAAAACAGTGTAAGGCTGGGCTTTATTTTTTATCCATTCTGAAAATTTACGTCTTTTAACTGAAGCATTTTGATAATGTGCATTTATTGTAATTATTTCTAAATTTGGATTTATTTTGAGTTAATTGATTTTGTAGATGCCAGTAACCTGTCTTTTCTTCATTTGTTTTGTCTAATAACTTGCCTTCTGTTGTTTATTTATTTATTTATTTTTTTGCATGAGATTCATATTTGTTTATTTATTTATTTTTGGCTGCATTGGATCTTCGTTGCTGTATGCAGGCTTTCTCTAGTTGCGACGAGCAGGGACTACTCTCCATTGTAATGTGTGGGCTTCTCATACCAGTGGCTCCTCTTGTTGTGGAGCATTGGCTCTAGGCACGTGGGCTTCAGTAGTTGTAGCTCATGGGCTCAGTAGTTGTGACTCACAGGCTCTAGAGCACAGGCTCAGTAATTGTGGCATGTGAGCTTAGTTGCTCCACGGCATGTGGGATCTTCTCAGACCAGGGCTTGAACCCATTGGCAGGTGGATTCTCAACCACTGCACCACCAGGGAAGTTCTTCCCTTCTTTTGGATTGATTACTTGTCATGTGATCTTTTTTCCTCTCCTAGTTTGGGTGTTATATTCAGTGTTTTCTTTCCTTTAATAGATACCCAAGAAATGTTAAGATTTATACTTAATTTATCACAGACTTGAGCTAATTGGCATTACCTCCCTTCTAAATAATACAAAGACTTTGAAATAATCTAATTCAAATTACTTTCCTACTAACTTTTGTGTGTTGTTATTTATGTATCTTGATCAGTCTTTTTAAAGTTGACACATCTTTAGTATTTTTTCATACTGCTAATGTTTGATTAGATATCCCCACACAGATATCACATCATTTGATCATTTCCTCTGAATTTCAGGACTTCCATCTGGATTTACTTGATTTCTGCCAGAAAAAAATGGCCTTCAGAAGTTCTGTTGGTGGGGTTAAACTCTCTCCATTTTTGTTTTCTGAAAATGTCTTAATTTTACCCTCACTCTTGATATAGTTTTTCTCTTATATAGACAATTCTTAGTTGACAATTGTTTTCTTTCACTACATGGAAGCTATTATTTCCTGTCTTCTGCCTCCTGCTGTGGCTCTTAAGAAGACAACTTACCTTCAAATTTTAAAGGAAAACCCTTTTCTTCCCCTCCAGCTGTTTTTAAGATTTTCTTGTTGTCTTTGTTGTTCTGCCTTTGAGCATAATGTGTCTAAGTAGGTATGAATTTACTTTGTTCAAGCTGATTGGGATTTGTTTAGCCTGCTGAATTTGCAGATTGATATACTTTATCTGTTATGGAAATTTTTTATCTATTATTTCTTAAATATCACCTCTGCCACATTCTCTCACAATCTCCTTTTAGAACTCTTAAATGTATTTTAGACCTTCTTACCCTATCCTCCATATTTCTTAACCATTCTTTCATCCTGTTTGTCTTTTTAAGGTGTGGTTTTAGAATATTTTTTCAGATCTATTTTCCAGTTCATTGATCTTTTATTCAGCACTGTTGTTAAACAGAAACATTTTCATTGTAATTATTATTTTCTTTTATTTCTTGTTTTTCTACTTGGTTATTTTTCTGATAAAATTTGTTCCTTTTATCATGTCTTGATCTTATCTCACATTTTTCATTGTTTTCTTTTACTTTGCAACACATTTAAAATACTTATTTTTAACAACTTTACAGAGGTTTTAATGAATACAATAAACTCTGTACCTATTACAAGTGTACAATTTGATATATAGCAAAACATGTTTTTTTAGTTTTTTATCAGATATTTAATGATATATCAGTATCTTTTGCTTACATCAGGGTTCCCCATAGAGCTGGAAAAGGAATTTTACACTGCGCTCTTCATTTTTGTATTATTTTCTTCATCCACCCTATCTCAACCCCTAAAGCAGATTACAGGGTACTTCTGACATACAGTTCTTAATAGCACTTTTCTAGAAATAAATTTTCTAAAATTGTAGGATCCAGAAGAGCTTTATCATGGGGAGAAACTAATTCCATTGATGTTTGAAAAATCCCTGCTTTGACATTTCTGTTCTTCACTTTCTGTTTACTAATCAATGTGATAAAATTTCATTCACGTTTTGTTAGTTTTGTGCCATATTTATATATGTGAAGGATTCAAATATTTAAAGAGAAGGGCATCAACAATCTCCCATAAGCAGTACCTCTCCATTTCTTGGGTTAAGTCTACTTATGACATCCTAGTGCCTTCTATTTATAGGTCCTATCATTATTCTCCAAAAGTACAAGTATGGCCATAATTTCTGTCTGTAATGGGATTGTGCAGCTTGGATACCTGTGCTTAACTAGCCATCAGGCAGTCTTGATTTCACAGTGATATCAAAAAGGCCTTCCTTCAAATTCTATTAATCATAATTAACCACAGTGGTAGTTCACATTTAGTGAGGATCCCCAATTGCCAGAGACTATGCTAAGAGTTAAAAATGTGCTAACAAATTTAATCACTACAGCAATCCTATTATTGTCTCCATTTTCAGGTGAAGAAACCGAGGCACAGAAAGGGTAGTTTTTTAACTAAAGTCATAAAATCTAGTAAATGGCAATTCCAAAATTCACACCCAAGCTGACTAGCTCCAAAGCCCAGACTTTGAGCCACAATATAATTTTTTACTGTATTCTCTGATCTAATTTCAAGAATCTGGTTATTATTTAAATGTACAGTCTCATTTAGGGTGACCATCTCTGTGATTCTAAAAATATCTTAAATACCAGGCAATTCTATTTGTGTTAACTATGAGGTTTGATATTTACCAAGAATTTTTATTTTATATAACCTATTTGAAATCTGGCCACAATTTTTAAGGTGATTTAACAACCCTGTTTACAAGGATAGAGACTGAGGTTTGAGGAGGTCAAGAAACTTGTCCAAGTTACAGAATGGTAATTTAGAGACAGCTCGACAAACTTCTGCTGTCCATCTATGTCAGGTACAGAGGAGATTTCGTCAGTATGGAAATAAAAGAAAGGTCAAGGAATTGTAGAAGCACAGAGATCCACTGAGGGAGGGATGGGGGACCCAAGAAAGCTACTTGGGCAGTTGACACCTGAGATGGGTCTTGTAGAAGGAGGAGAAATTATCCAATAGAATTTGTGGTTGGATACGTGTTGACAGAAGTCAATGAGAGGTGAAAAGATGTTGCCTCCTAAAGGAATGGCATAAGCAAAGACCTAAGGACATGAAATAGCATGGTATATAGTAAAAAGTGAAATGTGTTCCACTTTACTGAAGATAAAATGTGAGACAAGGGGTGCCAGATAAGCTTGATGAACAGGCCACATGATCCAGGTCACATTAAAGAGTTTAGCCTTTATCTCAGGGGTGATTCAAAACCAAAGAAAGGTTGTAAGCAGTATTTTCAGGGGCCTTCTTTAAAAAGAAAATGTACATAATCATGAATATACAGTTGGATACAAAGATAAATATTTATTTAACATGAGAAAGAAGGCACATTGGAAGGGACCCTGCAAGTAAGGGGCTGTGAACCTCATCAGCTTCACGGTCAATGGTCGCTTGTGATAAAATGAGAAAGAGGCAGAGTTTTAGGGTGTTCCCTGGTGAATTTTCCTAACCTTCTGTTATTTTGCCATATTAGAGCAGCAGTGTATGGAGTGGATTGAGGAAGAAAAGATGGGGAGATTGTCTAGAAAAGTTTTTCAGTAGTTCCTCTGACTTGATGTAAATCTGAACCAAGTCATCATGGTCCAGAATGGGAGAGGAGTGTAGGTTGAGTATTATTTCAAAGATTAAATTAACAGGATTTAGTCAGTGCCTGTTTCAAGGAGAAGAAAAGTTAATGGCAGCTATTATATTCTAGCTTGAGTGGCTGGTTGGATGGGTAGTAAGTGGTGGGTATCACTAATTGCAATAGGGAATTGGGGCATACATTTGAGTTTAAGTATCTGCCAGACATCCAAAACGAGAAACCCAGTTGGTACCTGAGTCAGGCACTCAGGGGGGATCTTAAGGCAGGAGGCATGGATCTGGGCCTGATGAGCATGCAGGCAGCATTGAATGCCATGAGCATTTGGTGTGAGAAGAGAAGCAGAGCTGGCAGTGCATCTTCAGAGACTATATACATGTGAGACTTTGGCAGAGGAAGCAAGTCACAGACAAAGCTGATGAGGAATAGTCAGAGAAGTAGAAGTTAAAGTGGTGAGGCCTGTCATGGGAGAAAAGGAAGAGGGTGATAACAGCATCGAATGCCCCCCCAGAGACCATCTAAGTTGGATACTGGAATGCGTCCACTGGGCTTTTGTGACTTCAGTGAGAGTCATTTCACACCAAGCCTACTACTCTTTCCGTTACACCATCATGATTTCCAAAGAATTGTACATTCCATGATGTGGTTTTAAAAGATCTCTTATTAGTTATCTGTGACTGCATAACAAATTACTACAAATGTAATTGCCTAAAACAGCACACGTTTATCATGTCACAGTTTCAGTGGGTCAGGAGTCTAGGTACAACTCAACTGGGTCTTCTGCTTCACAGTCTCACAAGACTGCAATCAAGGTGTCAATCAGGACTGTAGCGTCATTGAGACTTCACTAGAGAAGGATCTGCCTCCAAGCTCCCATGGTGGTTGGCAACATCCAGTTTCTTGCAGGTTGTCAGACTATGAGCCCCAGTTCCTTGTTGGATGTCTACTGGAGGCTGCCCTCAGCCCCTTGTCACATAAAGCAGTGTACAACATGGCAACTTACTCCTTCAAAGCCAGCAAAGGATGATGTGTCTCTCAGAAAGATAGATATTATAATCTCATAATGGTATCACAGAATTGATGTCCCATCACCTTTGTGGTTTTCTTTTGGTTAGAAGCAAGTCATAGGTCCTGCTCACACTCAAGGGAAAGGGATCACTCAAGAACATAAACACCAGGAGTTGGGAATCATGGAAGTTACCTCAGAACTTGTCTGTCACAGGTCCCTTTATAATGTTTACCTTACTTTCTTACATATTCTCCTGTCAGCTGCTGGTCTTTCAAGACCAGTCACTGCCATTATTAGTTTGTACCGAGAGGAATTGGGTCATTGCCTAAACTTGCCTCTAATCCAAAATTCAATTTTTGTCTGGATTTTTAAATGGCTCCAATTATTCACATATGGCCACTGGTGGTACACATTCCTGCCTCTTATCTGAGTTTCTCTGAACACATTTTTCCCTTTTCTGAACTTCAGTTTCCTTCTCTCAAATAGGGATGTTGTCAGTTTCCAGAATTAATCACAGTGATTCATATAAATTGTTTAGCACAGTGCCTGACCCATAGAACTTGGTCCTTGGTAGCCATTTCTTTTTTCTGCTAATAAAAGAATAAAAGTGAATGGAAGGCAAAATGGGTGTTATGTTTTTCCCTGTGAAGTACTATTTCAGGGAAGGAAAAAAGCTATGAGCATGGAAGATTAATGGTGATTACCTACCACCATGTGACTTAAGGGGAAAAAAAATGCAATGCAATCTAAGAATTTAAATGTTAACAAATGCTGCAAGCTTAACCACGAAGTCCTTCAACTGGATTTTCCCCTTCAACTCTTTGTGTTATTAAATACTCTTTTTAAGTTGAGTTCCTCCAGGCTGACATACAAATGGAAAGTTTTGGCCGTTTCTAAATTAAACCTCTGTTTTTCATAACAAAGTTCAAGGTAGAAATGCTGAAGAATAGAGAAACTTGTGTCGCTCTATCTCAGAAGCCCAAACAAAGCTGTCTGGGTGATAGGAACACTCAGGAGTGGGATTACATTTTGATATGGGGAATTTATGGACCCAATTTTACTTGTATTTTTATAAGTATATAGATTTTTAAGAGTGGGCCTGGAGAATGTTCTTCCAGATGAGATGAAAACCAATCTTTGAATATTCATGTAGTATTGACTAGATAATTGGAGACATTTTAAAATCCAAATAAAAATCAAGTTTTCCATTAGAGGCAAGGTTGACCCCAGAGGTGGTCCAGAAATCCAGTCTTCACATACTCATAATCTTCAGAGTATAAGTAGAAACGTCTTGATTATTTTAATTGGTGGCTTATAATTAATGTTAGCAAGACGTATTAAGACCTGGATTCTCAATTGTAGCTAGCTGAATGCTTAAAGAGCAGAGAAGAAAAAAATCTTTAAAAGGGGTCCTCAAATCCATATGCACATTGTCATTTTTATTTATGACAGAAATCATTTTCATTTTTATTTTTATTTAGTTCCAATAAAATTAAGCACAGAAAATAATTTTTTGTCACTTTGAGAACTAAGTATTGATTCATCACTCCCCATGTCTCAGTCCCAGGGTTAAATATTTAAATTCATTACCTTATTCAGTGTGCACAGCAGTCCAGCAGGCAGTCACTCTCATTATCCCCATTTTATAGATGAGGAAACTAAAGCCCTGAGAGCGTAAGCAGCTGCCTTAGAGTCACCCTCTTATAGAGGTAAATCTAAAGCCTATAGCCAGCTTGTCTCCAACCCCAAAGCACTTTGGATTTCCAATAAATTCAGACTAGCTTCATTACATTATTTGAGAAGTGCTGCTTAAAGGTATAACTACTATTATGTGGGAATCCATAGAACATTTCTATGTTGTATGAAATGACAATTGTCAAAATAATTAGGAACATTAGTTGAGGACATTTCTCCACTAATTATGTACACTAAGGTTGAAATATACTCTATACTCTTAACAAACAACCTCTCCAAGAATTCTGCAATTTCAACAATAATTTTGTATACTTCCATTTTACAATCTATTTCAGATAATTGAGAGGTTCTACATACATATGAGACAATGAGAGATAAATGGATTAGAATACACCTGGCTCTTCCATGAGGAGCCCTGGGAAAGTATGGGCTGACTTTGGACAGTCTAACAATGAGACCTATGTTTGGTTAGTGACATTGGGAGTAGACCTCGCATTTCATGTCTATACTGATGTTCTCCTTTTCCCACAGACCTGGGTGGGAGGATGGGTTAATGCTGATAGAAACATCTGTTAGGCATTCTATTCTCCTCCTCATGTTTCCCACATCCAGTTGGTCAGTAAATCCCATCAAGTTACCCCAGCCCAAGTAGGTGCCCATGCATTCGCCTGCAGTGACTTTCACCCAGACCCTCATCATCACCAGCTGTGATCACTGCCATATCCCTCGATCTGACCTCCATACATCCTATCTGCTCCCACCTTCCAGCCTGTTGTCAGGGCCATCCTTCCAAACCATCTAGAAAGTCAGCCTCACTTCAAGTTCCCTTCTCTGGACAGTGTGGAAATTAAAGACATCAACTGTTGCTAATTCCAAATAATTCAAAGCAATTTAAATTCTCACTTCAGTCTATTGAGAAAATGCAAAGTGTGTAGGTAGGTTGGAAACTTTCCCCTTAAATATATGGAAAATTCCAAATACTAAATAATTCTTTATCTTTCTTTTTATACCTTTTGCATTTTTAAAACAACATGGCGACATCTTGTACTTGCTTAAATGACTCCAGCAGTTTCTCGCTCTCCATCTGCCAAAAGCAAAACAAAACAAGACAAAACACCAGTTCATGGGCACGTTTGTTCATTATTTATTTACTTTTCCATTGACTCATTTCATTCATTAATTGACTGTTTCACCTATGCATTCTTTGATGCATGAACTCATTCATCTATTCCCCTTTTAAACACTTCATGAAGACCTGTAATGTTGTAAACATGGCAGTGGGTTCTAGGTTCTCAGGGTGTTTGTGAACTGGCGTCAAGTCCTTTGCTCTTTGGTGGAGCTTGGCATGGTTCGCCAACTTGCCAACTTCCCTTGGGCATCCAGGAGCCCATGTGGGAATAAAGTGCAAATTGATGCTTTCTTAAGTAGTTTCTGGGCTGTTCACTCATGTCCAGGAAGGGAACTGCTGTAATCATGTCAGCCTCCTCAAGATCTCATACCTCAAACCATCTCTTTCTTTGTTGTTTGCGTGCATGGGCTCCCATCCTCTGAAATACATCCCTCATTTCTAATCTCTGCATTCTGAAGTGCTCCTCACTTATTATAGCCCACATCTAATGCCACATCCTCCAAGATGTGCCTCCTGGTCACCCCAGAGTCTACTCAGCTGGTCTCTCCTTTCTTTGACATCCCATCACTTTTTCTGGTGAAGCTACTCCTGGACAGAGCCTGTGTGGTTGGAAATGACTTGTTGTCACCATTATCTTCACAGTTAACTAAAGTAGTACCTTTTGGCCAGTTAGAGATGAGTTGAAAACAGAGCTTGCTCTCCAGTTGGCTATAGCCTATAAGCGGGTCCATGAAAGTCAAAGTAGCCTGTCCATAGAAGCCACAGAGCTGCAAGAAAGGGTTCTACGGGATGTTAAAGGAAAGAAGTATCATTTAAATGGTGGCCAATCTCTGAGAGTGGACAGGCCACACTGATATTCCTCTAGGGCTTTACCCTCCTGGGATCCCTGTGTAGCAGTGCCATATCCTGCCTTGTCATAGGTGGCAGCTGTTGACTCAGAGATTGGGTGGTATGAAAGGTCCTATTAGAATTGCATGGCCATTTATGCTGCACTCCCTCTGTAGCATGCCCCTCAAGAATACCCATAAATACACAGACCACAAGTTCCATCTGCTTACTTGACAGATAAACAAGAGATCATAGTTGAATGAGGTCAGAGATCATGCCTACATTTTCTGTCCTGCTGCATTAGCAACTTAATCAAGAATAAGTAAAAGATTAGGAGTCCTTTGTCTCCAATATCATGATTTCCCTCAAAGCTGTACTACTAAGACATCCACTAGTGCTACAAATATAGGGTCCCTCCCTCCCTCAGGCTTTGAGCTAAAGTTGATGGAATGAATGTAATTAACCAGATTTGCTTGACCAATATGTGGTGGCTGAAAAAGACCAATTAAAGGGGGGGGGCTTAAGAGAGGATGAATACTTTAATACGTTACTTCATCACTCCCTCCTTCATGGATCCCTTTTCCATCCAACCACTCATGTACTCACCCAACCACTTGCTCCTTCATGCACCCATATATTCAGTGATGTATAATTGATTGACTCATTCATTACTCATTCATCATACTTTTATTCATCTATCATTCACTCACACACTCATTCAACCAATATTTTCTGAATGTCTGGCCTGGTTAAGGCACAAGGAGTTTGCCTTTTAGGAACTGAGAGGACAGAGTGACAGGTGGACAGGATGTGGACTCCAACACTTGAGCAAATCCTGTAAGTCAATATATAAGGGCCATGATAGAGAGCAGTCAAAAAGTGCCCGGGGAACCCACCACCCTTTTCTGCATTTAATATAGTACTTTTTCAGAGAGTTCTAAAAAATTCAATACTTATAAATTCAAGATCCTCAGGGGAGGAAAAGATCAGAGGGGAAAAATAAATCTTAGCAAATGAAGAGGTCTAGAGAAAATCTCTTCCTTCCCACTGTCTGATTGAACATAGAAGGAAGAGCTCCAGCAGCCAGCGTGGATTTTCCAGCTCTGTGCAAAGGGTCAGGCTTCTGAGCCTATGCACAGGCAGAGCAGAGGGAAGATCTGCTCCACCTGAAGGCCCAGGCCCAGGGTCTTTCAATCCTGGGAGTGATACACAAGGACCTCAAAGCAAGGTAGTTCTTGTTGTGATTTACCATCTTGCTCTTGCCCTCTAAAGTTGGTCTTTGTCCATCTAGGTTTTCTCTCTGAACTCTCAAGGTCTGAGACCTGCCTTCCTAAATAGGGCCAACTCGGATATTTGTAACGCATACTCTGCTTTTATTGGGACCTTAAAATCTATCCCTCGTGCCATACAGGTCCATGGGTTTCCATCAAAAAGAAAGGGACTTGGATGATCTGGTTTGCATTATAGCACTTTGTTTACCACTATGTGATCCCAGATGAGTTACCTAACCACTCTGAGCCTCAACTAGATCATCCTTCAAATAAAGAAAAGAATTATCAATGATAAATTATCTAGTTTTATCGATCCTTCAATATGTACTAAACTTTTTATTAAGCATGTTACATAGCTTTTTGCATATAATTCTCAAAATTATAGGTAGCTTGGTAGATTAGATTATTGCTCAGAACTATGTATTGATCCCCCAGCTCCAGGTCCAAGAGGAAGACTTACTTCTCTACTGATGACTCTGCATGGCCATGAGGCTCAGTTTGACCAAGGGGCAATCATTGTGATGTGACTGAAGCCCTCAAAAACACTTGTAAGATGAAGCTTGTTCTCTTGCATTTCTGCCATTTCTGGAAGAACCGGCCTTAGCAAGACCATTTGCCCAATGAAGATGAGAGACATGTGGATCAGAGCCATCCCGCCCAACCAGAGACCCACAATGAGAATGAGACATGGAGCTGCTGCTGCAGCTGAAGTTGGACCACTCGGCTGAGCCCCACCTGGATCAGCTAGGCCTTAGCTGTACCACAGACACACAAGCAGTAATAACTGGTTGTGGTTTTAGCTACCGAATTCTGTGGTTGATTGTTATGTACCAAAACTAATGTCTACAGTAGCTTTATTAAAAGCTCTAAATCATAGACAAGCACACTGGAGAACAATAAGATTAAGTAAAAATTACCAAGATAGTAATGGCTGAGCCGGTCTTTGATCTTTTGATCACTTTGCAATATTGCCCCTTGCTAAGCTTTGTCTCCTTTAAAGTACGATCTAATCTGAGGTTGTTATGAGAATAAGAAACGTTAGTGCAAAACACCTTGTCCTGTGCCCATTAATTTATTGTGTGTGCTGCTACACGCCAGAGCTTGCTTGAAGGGCTTTGCATGAATTAGAATAATAACAATATCAACTACTCTGGTTACTTCTGGAATCGCATGGCAGTTCCCTGCAGATATGCAGGGCTGTCCCCAGTGGATGGTGGGGGTCCTGGAACACAAGGATACATCCTATGCATCTTGGCATGGTCAGGGCTACCACAGTGCTAATGCAGAGCAGACTCCAGAGGTATCCAGAGATATCACAAACAAACAGCTTCCCTGAAGACCTATGACAACAGTGAACTTCAGCAGCTTCTTTCTAATTTAAGTTACCTGTCCCTTGTTTATTGCCTTCACTTCATTAAAATATATATATATATATTGCTATATTTTTTTGCTTGTCTCCTTCATACTCACAGACGCAACCACACATACATACATTTTGTCAAAACAGTAGCTTGACAATAACATACTGCACCTTGGCAAACTCTCATCCCTGCTAAAATTACACCAAGCAAAGCTTGTTTTGGGTTATATTTTTTAAAAAGACATAATATCCCATCTCATCAACTTCAAGTTAGAAATTGCTCTGAAACTTGGGCAGCAGCATATACCAGCACCACACACACACACACACACATGCACACACAGAGCCTGCATTTTGCACCTCATGTAGTTCTGTCATATCAGTTGCCAACACAGAAGGGGCACATGTCTGAGTTTCTTTGCTGCTCCTAATTACGCAGAGATGGGAACTTTCATATCGTCTGCCTGGGAGAGCTGTGCTTTCCCCCAAGGTCCAGAGAGAGCCTCGCTGCCTTTGTCCTTTGGTTTGGCTGAGCCTGGGCAGTTAGACATGCTCCTTATTTGCCTGTGATGTGCCAAACAGGCACTAGAGAAATGCACGTCCTTGGCAGTGCTGAGGCTTTGTCTGTAGCACAAAGAGCAGGGGCTGAGATGGTGAGTGAAATCCTGCAGTGTGGAACTGAGGTTGTGGGTCCCCAAAAGCAGAGGTTGCAATCTCACTGTCCCAGGTGCTGAATTCAGCCTATGGATGTGACTTCAACCTTACTTTCTTTTTTTCTCCCATTCGATCCAATATTTAAAACTGGAATTTTACATCTAGGTTTGCAGCTTCCCTTGAAAAGCTGGAAGATGTGGCAACAATGGGCCTCATTTCAGCTTGTGGCCACAGTGGCTGGAACTGTGGAGGGCTGAGTCTTTCACAGGGACACTCACACCCCACTCGGCACATCCCAACCGCCCTGCTGTCCCCCTCAGTGGGGCTCAGTGTAAGCTTCTGGCTGTCATTGCAGTGTCCTGTTTATTATTTTCCCTTATAGTAGGAAAACATTTCTCTTGCTCATGTCCCTATCAAAAGCATTTTTTTAGGATAAACTAAAAACCCTATATATTTTGAGAAAACTGGAAATGAACACATTTCAGTTTGGAAATGAAGACTTTCTTGTGCATTGAATACAGAAAACTTCAGCATGATATGTGTAGAGATATCCCTCAATGTCCTTGCTTCTCAGGGCATTTCATGGCCTCTTGCAGGTGAAGACCCTTGTGGATCCAATCGTGAGGCAGGTTATACAGTGAATAGGGCACAGCCTTTGGCTCAGGTAAACTTGGACTCAAATCTTCTGTTTGCAATTCCACAGTTCTGAGAGCTTGGAAAAGTTAAAGGACTTCTGTGAGTCTCAATACTCTTATCTATGAAGGACAAATGATAGAACCTACTTCACGGAGTTACTGTGAGGAACATGAAAAGATTGTGTGTGAATTGCAGAGCAAAATTTAGGTTCACAGTAATAAGTCCTCAAAAATATTATTTCCTTTCCTGACCAGGAAGAAAAAAATACACATAAAGAATACCTAAACCAACAACAAAGACATCTTGTGACACAACAGCAAATTAAATAATTATTATTGAAGTGATTTTTTAAATGTCTGTATATGTCATCTCTGCAATTTTAAATCAATACACACACATTGTGGAGCAGAGAGACAGCCAGTCACCAAAAGTCACTTTCCTTTGCTTCCTCTGCACTTAGGCTTCCACATTTCCACATGTCCTTGTAGTGAGCTATAACTATGAGGCTAGTTCTTACCAATGGAATAAATCAAAATGGTGGGGTTCACTTGCTTCTGTGGAGCTTTTAAACAAGCATTGGGTCTACCTCATTCTCCTTCTGGCTTCTGGACGCAGGTGACAGCAAGACAATGGTAGATAGTGAAGCCACAAGATGAAAAAGGGCTTGGATTCCTGAGTCACAACATGGAGGAAAGTTGCTTGCCAACTACACATACATATAGTGGAGGTTATATTTGAGTCATTACATTGGGTCTTATTTGTTTGGGTACCCTAACTAATGTCCAGAAGATTCACACAAGCACATAACTTATGAGGCTTGGGGTTCCATATAAAACACTGTAGCCGAGCACTAAAAAACATTTGTAAATCAGGAAGTTCTTTAAATCACATACGAGAATTAACAATGAAAAGATTTTTAAAGCCCAATTATATATTGAAATAAAGTTGCCCGTCAGTCACTTAGTCAACAAATATTGGGTGAGTACTTATTTTAGGAGTTTGGGAGTCAAATTTTTTTTTTTAAGGTCCAGGTTGTGATTGGGTGAGAGTTTGTTGTTTGCGATGGGGAATCCTAAACAACTTCTTTTCTGTGTGTGTGAATTTTATTTTACTTATATTTTTATACAGCAAGTACTTATTAGTTTTCTATTTTATACATATTAGTGTTTATATGTCAATCCCAATCTCCCAATTTATACCACTACCACCACCCCCACCCTGCTTTTCCCCCTTGGTGTCCATACGTTTGTTCTCTATGTCTATGTCTCTATGCCTGCCTTGCAAACGGGTTCATCTGTACCATTTTTCTAGATTCCTCATATATATGTTAATATACAATATTTGTTTTTCACTTTCTGACTTACTTCACTCTGTATGACAGTCTCTAGGTCCATCCACATCTCTACAAATGACCCAATTTCGTTCCTTTTTATGGCTGAGTAATATTCCATTGCATATATGTACCACACCTTCTTTATCCATTTGTCTGTCGATGGGCATTTAGGTTGCTTCCATGGCCTGGCTATTGTAAATACTGCTTCAATGAACATTGGGGTGCATGTGTTTTTGGAATTATGGTTTTCTCTGGGTATATGCACAGGAGTAGGATTGATGGGTCATATGGTAATTTTATTTTTAGTTTTTTAAGGAACCTCCATATGGTCCTCCATAGTGGCTGTATCAATTTACATTCCCACAAACAGTACAAGAGGGTACCTTTTCTCCACACCCTCTCCAGCATTTGTTGTTTGTAGATTTTCTGATGATGACCATTTTAACTGGTGTGAAGTGATACCTCAGTAGTTTTGATTTACAATTTTCTAATAATTAGTGATGTTGAGAAGATTTTCATATGCCTCTTGGCCATCTGTATGCCTTCTTTGGTGAAATGTCTATTTTGGTCTTCTGCCCAAATGATGCTTGATACGATTTCAGTGGACAAAGGAGATTAATCCTTCGTCCATTGATTCTTTTGCAAATACTTTCTCCCATTCTGAGGGTTGTCTTTTCATCTTGTTTATAGTTTCCTTTGCTGTGCAAAAGCTTTTAAGTTTCATTAGGTCCCATTTGTTTAATTTTGTTTTTATTTCCATTACTCTAGGAGGTGGGTCAAAAAAGATCTTGCTGTGACTTATATCAAAGGGTGCTCTTCCTACATTTTCCTCGAAGAGTATTATAGTGTCTGGTCTTACATTTAGGTCTTTTATCCATTTTGAGTTTATTTTTGTGTATGGTGTTAGGGGGTGTTCTAATTTCATTCTTTTACATATAGCTGTCCAGTTTTCGCAATCCACTTATTGAAGAGACTGTCTTTTCTCCATTGTATATCCTTGCCTCCTTGTCGTAGATTAGTTGACCATAGGCGCATGGGTTTATCTCTGGGGTTTCTATCCTGTTCCATTGATCTATATTTCTTTTTTTGTACCAGTACCATATTGTCTTGATTACTTTAGCTTTGTAGTATATTCTGAAGTCAGGGAGCCTGATTCCTCCAGCTCCATTTTTCTTTCTCAAGATTGCTTTGGCTATTCGGCATCTTTCGTGTCTTCATAAAAATTTTAAGATTTTTTTGTTCTAGTTCTGTAAAAAATGCCACTGGTAATTTAATAGGGACCGTGTTGAATCTGTGGATTGCTTTGGGTAGAATAGTCGTTTTCACAATATTGATTCCTCCAATCCAAGAACATGGTATATCTCTCCATCTGTTTGTGTCATTTTTGATTTCTTTAATCAGTGTCTTATAGTTTTCTAAGTACAGGTTTTTTACCACCTTAGATAGGTTGATTCCTAGGTATTTCATTCTTTTTGTTGCAATGGTGAATGTTATTGTTTCTTTAATTTCTCTTTCTGATCTTTTGTTGTTAGTGTATAGGAATGCAAGAGATTTCTGTGCATTAATTTTGTATCCTACAACTTCACCAAATTCATTGATTAGCTCTAGTAGTTTTCTGGTAGCATCTTTAGGGTTATCTATGTATAGTATCAAGTCATCTGCAAACAGTGACAGTTTTATTTCTTTTCCAATTTGTATTCCCTTTATTTCTTTTTCTTCTCTGATTGCCATGTCTAGGACTTCCAAAACTACATTGAATAATAGTGGTGAGAGTGGACAGCCTTGTCTTATTCCTGTTCTTAGAGGAAATGCTTTCAGTTTTTCACCATTGAGAATGATGTTTGCTGTGGGTTTGTTGTATATGGCCTTTATTATGTTGAGGTATGTTCCCTCTATGCCCACTTTCTGGATAGATTTTATCATAAATGGGTGTTGACTTTTGTCAAAAGATTTTTCTGCATCTATTGAAATGATCATATGGTATTTCATCCCCAGTTTGTTAATATGATGTATCACATTGATTGATTTGCATATATTGGAGAATCCTTGCATCCCTGGGATAAATCCCACTTGATCATGGTGTATGATACTTTTAATGTGTTGTTAGATTCTGGTTGCTAGCATTTTGTTGAGGATTTCTGCATCTATATTCATCAGTGATATTGGTCTGTAATTTTCTTTTTTTGTAGTATCTTTGTCTGGTTTTTGTATCAGGATGATGGTGGCCTCGTAGAATGAGTTTGGGAGTGTTCCTTTCTCTGCAATTGTTTGGAAGAGTTTTGGAAGGATGGGTGTTAGCTCTTCTCTAAATGTTTGATAGAATTCACCTGTGAAGCCATCTGGTCCTGGACTTTAGTTTGTTGGAAGATTTTAAATCACAGTTTCAATTTCATTCCTTGTGATTGGTCTGTTCATATTTTCTATTTCTTCCTGGTTCAGTCTTGGAAGGTTATACTTTTCTAAGAATTTGTCCATTTCTTCCAGGTTGTCCACTTTATTGACATAGAGTTGCTTTTAGTAGTCTCCTATAATGCTTTGTATTTCTGTGGTGTCCATTATATCTTCTCCTTTTTCATTTTTCATTTTACTGATTTGAGTCCTCTCCCTCTTTTTGTTGATGAGTCTGGCTAAAGTTTTATCAATTTTGTTTATCTTCTCAAAGAACCAACTTTTATTTTTATTGATCTTTGCTATTGTTTTCTTTGTTTCTATTTCACTTATTTATGCTCTGATCTTTATGATTTATTTCCTTCTACTCACTTTGGGTTTTGTTTGTTCTTCTTTCTCTAGTTCCTTTAGGTGTAAAGTTAGATTGTTTACTTGAGATGTTTCTTGTTTCTTGAGGTAGGATTGTATTGCTATAAACTTCCCTCTTAGAACTGCTTTTTCTACATCTCATAGGTTTTGGATCATTGTGTTTTCATTGTTATTTTTCTCTAGGTATTTTTTGATTTTCTCTTTGATTTCTTCTGTGATCTCTTGGTTATTTAGTAACGTATTGTTTAGCCTCCTTGTGTTTGTGGGTTTTTTTCATTTTTTTTCCCTGTTACTGATTTCTAATCTCATAGCATTGTGCTTGGAAACGATGCTTGATATGATTTCAATTTTCTTAAATTTACTGAGGCTTGATTTGTGGCCCAAAATGTGATCTATCCTGGAGAATGTTCCATGTGCAGTTGAGAAGAAAATGTAACCTACAGTTTTCGGATGGAATGTCCTATAAATATCAGTTAAATCTATCTGGTCTTTGTATCATTTAAAGCTTGTGTTTTCTTATTAATTTTCTGTCTGGATGATCTGTCCATTGGTGTAAGTGAGGTGTTAAAGTCCCCCACTATTTTTGTGTTACTGTCAATTTCCTCTTTTATAGCTGTTAGCATTTCCTTATGTATTGAGGTGCTCTTATGTTGGGTGTCTGTATTTTTATAATTGCTGCCTATCTCCACTTCATTTAGCTGTTTTTCTGGGGTTTTATCTTGTTCCTTCATCTGGTACATAGTCCTCTGTCTTTTCATTTTGTCTATCTTTCTGTGAATGTGGTTGTCGTTCCACAGACTGCAGGATTGTAGTTCTTCTTGCTTCTTCTGTCTGCCCTCTGGTGGATGAGGCTATCTCTGGGAGTCAGATTAGAGAGATGAGTAACATTGAAAGAATCATTGCACTCAGAGAATTTACATTCCAGTGATAAGTGCCTGACTAGTTTTGATCATCTAATTCTTCACTTCATTGGTTTTGATCCAGACTGTTAATAAATAACATTGTGAGTTCTCTAGTTCTAAACCTGCATTGTGATACTTCTGTGGGAAACACAGTGGTCAGGGATGATGTGCCATGCATTTGTGTGCTGTCTTTCAACTGCACATTTGTCCTTCCATGTTCTTCTCTATTACAGGGGTCTGGAAACCTGAAAACTACATTTCTCTCTCTCTTTTGTCACCTGGCTCCAACTATGTTCTGCTAGTGGGAGGGACTTGCACATGGTTGAAAGGCTGGATGAGATCCTGGGGGTGATAGCAGATAGCAGCAATGTTGTCTGTCAGTCCAGCAGTTCAGTGAGATAGCAAGCTCCTGAGATGCTGTAGCTGCAATGGGAATTCATAAGCCCTCCTCTGGATCTGGGCATTAGGAACTAATAGACTCTCCAAACGCTTCCACCAAAATGGACCAACACCAGCCACCTTATTCACAATGACATCACTCCATGGGAGATACAAAGTCCATGGACACTGTGCCTGATTGGCTAAGCTGCAGTTACAGCCCATACCTTGGCTACAGGAAGTCCAGGTATTCTCGACAACATAACCACCAGCCTCAATTTAATGGAGGACCTATATTGTCTGCAAATGCAAAGCAGGTTGTTAATAGTAGAAGACACAAGAGAGCCTCAACAGTGATCTAAGACATAAGTCTAGCCATTTTACTCCTTTGCTCAGGACCTTGCTCTCCAGCCCATTCAGTGTAACAACTAAGCCTTAGCTTGTCTACAATAAATAAATAGTGTCTGCCACCCTTTCTAGCTGTACCTGCAGTTGCTTCCAATGCCCCTGCATTTAAAATTCAGCAACATTTGTAGTTTGCCAAACGTCTTCTGTGTCACACCACTGTGACTTTGTCCAAACTGGTCTCTCTGCCTGGAACACACTCACCCCTTTCTCATTCTCTCCACCCCAACTCTCTTGGTTACTGCTATTAATTTTTTAACCCCTAGCGCGGGTACCTCTTTCTCAAGAAAGCATCCTTTGACATCTTCTTCAGGTGACTTTAGGTGTTCTCCATCTAGTGCAGAGAGTGTCTTTTGTTTATCTATATCATAATACCATATTAAACCTTATTATAAAAGTCACCTCAGGACCCAGGACAGTGCCTGGCCCATTGCAGACAATTATAACAATAACAGTAAACTTTTCCTTATTCACTCTCTGAAAATGCTTGTTGACCATTTTCTTCATGCTAGATAATGCTCTAAACCATGAAAAAATATATATGTTGCACACTCAGTACAAGGTGCTGTGCAAAATTTTACATGCTTAGTATCCAGAAAATCTTATGAGTGTGAAACCAGTATCAGTCCTAATTTTACACATGCAAAAACTGAGGCTTAGAAAGGATAAATAAATATTTAACAAATGAATAAATGGAAGAATAACTGGATATAACTGTCTCACCAACTGGACTGGAGGTTCTCTGAGAGAAGAAATGGAATCTTCTTACTCAGATCTATTTTTAAGTGCTTAATATGGTATATGACTAGGACAATCCTATATCCTAGTTTGCCCAGCACAGTCCAACTTTTTAATGGAATCTGTTATTTTAACGTAATTGTGAGTAGCACACACTTTTATTCTCAAATGTGCCCAGATTACCTAATGCCTGGTTCCCAGTGAGTGCCGTATTTATGTTGGTTGAACTAAGTAGAACTGCCCCAAGGTAAAGAAAAAAGTCAAAATTAGAAAGTAGCCACAGCCCCAAATCCAAAGCTCTTTTCACAACACCACAGTTTGTCTAAAGGAAATTAATCCTTTCTCAGAAGACCTCATGCTCAAACCATCAAAGGAAGACAACCCATAGATCATGTGACTCACTAGGCTGGGAAGAAATTCTTCACTTACTTACTTGGCCACCTTCGTTGTAGAGATAAAAATATGAATCCAGGTAGGTCAACTGAGCTGCACTGAACAAGAGGTAAAGCCATGATTGGAACACCTATCTTCCAATATCAAGTCCAATGTTCACTCTGGCACCCTAAGACAGTCTACAAGCTAGTCTTTGCTTACATATTCCTTCCTCCTGGAAGGCTCTTTCTCCCTTGATTACCAAGACTAACCCCATTCATCCTTTAAACCTTCACTTCTGTGACCCAAAGGCTCAGTTCTTAGTCTTCCCTCCTTCTATTTCTCAGCTTCATCCTCTCCCTTGAACTTCTCAGAGATAACAGATAGAGTAACTCTAGGCAGCTAGTTTTCTCTAGAGGGAAGCTTCCTCGGGTCTGAACGCTTGTCCCATGTGTCTCCTCATCCCACCCTTTCCCACACCCACCACTCTAGTGCCTGCATGTGTTCAATTAAAAGAAACATAACTAAGATCTTAATATATTTTTCCAAAATGTGTTTCTCAATATTAAACTTCTGCTCTCGGTTGATATCATGACTCTTTTATCACTATAGATTTAGGATTCACATCCAATGTATTTCGAATTCATAGAGAGTTTATTTTCCATGGTTCTGTTCAAAAACATTCATAAATCTCAGTATCACACAAAGCCCTGGGCTCTGCAGAGTTTCTATCAGTCCGGTGTGAAAGTCAGGGGGAAAAGGCACACAGATCAATGCATGGCTACATTGTACCATGATACCTGCAAATACATTACAAATGCTTAGTTTCTGTAGAAGACAGGCAGTCTCCTATGCTGGAGATGTTAAGGAAGACATCATTAAGGAGGTGATTTTAACCTGTTCCTTGAAGAATGAGCAAGAGATTTCTGTCCATGACTAAGCACTGCAGAAACCATCTAGTGTCTCCATGCTCTTGCTAGGATCCTTTACACATGGGATCCTTGAGTTCTTTTTGATAGGCTTTCTCATCTAGTAGCTGCTATGTCAGTGAGGACTGAAATGATTTCTAGCAATATGGATGACTCACCCCATGGCTTTGTCCCCAGTGAGTCAAGACTTTCAGTCACACACCTTCCCGCCCTTGGAGTTACATTTCATACCTAGATGTTAGGAGTAAGCACACACTTCTTAGAACCCTACTACCCCCTCTGCAGACCATTTGGCAATAATTTGGCTATTGATTTTTAACCCCTAGCTCAGGTACCTCCTTCATGTGGGTAGAGTAAAAGACCTTCCACAATTCTCCAATGAATACCACCATCATCCTGGCCAGTCACAGAGTCTCTTACTGGTCGTGTGACCCTGGGCCAGTTACTGACCTTTCTTAAGCATCATGGTCCTCATCTTTAAAATGAGGATAATAATAATAACTACTCTTTAGGGTCGTTGAAGTATTAGAGGAACTTAAGCATGAACAGACCAAGAGCAGTGCCTGCCACAAGTTAAGTATTGTGTACTTGGTTACCAAGAAAATAACCATCTCCATCACCATCATCATCATCATCATTGTCATCATCAGTAGCAACAACAGCATCATGACTAGTGTAAACACACACCCAGACTCCCAGGATTCCCCATGGGGGAACACCTTGCCATAGTGCTATCCCTCAGCACCAGCAATCAACCCTTATACCTGGATGACCCTCCAGCCTAAATTAGGGCTTCTGCCTATTCCTCAACCCTTTCAGTCATCACTCAACTTGGGCAGCAGCAGAAATGCCATCATTTCTACAGGAGAGGAAATGTAGGAACAAAGTGTTATGTGACTTGTCCTGGGGCACACAACTACCCAGTCCAGGCCCTGGGAACTCCAACATCACCTCCCAGAGTCCTGTCCTCAGCATCTCCTCCCACTGGGGTTGCTTCATCCAGAAGGCAGTGCTGTCAGAGGCCAGCTTCCCTCACAAGGGTCCTCTCCCTGGTGCCCATGTGCCTATCAGCCACAGAGATCTGTATAAGCTCCCTTTCCTAACAGAAAGCATTTCCTTAAGGACACTACAGCCTGTATGGGCATGATGTCCTGCTCAGATTTTGCCACCTGAATCCACCAAAGCTAAACTGGAAGAAATAACTGTATAGTTGTTATGGATTCAATCGTGCCCCCCTATGTTGAAGTTCTAACTCTCAGTATTTCAAAATGTGACTGGATTTGGAGACAAGATCTTTAAGAAGGGGATTACGGTTAATAAGGTCATAATGTGGGGCCTTATCCAATAAGACTGGTGTCTATATAAGAAGAGGAAGCAACACCAAGTGTGTGCACACACATGTGAAGACACGGGGAGAAGGTGGCCATCTGCAAGCCAAGGAGAGAGGCCTCAGGAGAAACCAACCCTGCTGACACCTTGATCTTAGACTTCCAGCCCCAAGAACTGTGAGAAAATAAACATCTGTTTCTCAAGCTCTCCAGCCTGCAGTACTTTTTATGGTGGCCCGAGCTGCCTCATACAACAGTAAATAGCAATGTGGCTGGGACAGTATCCACATAGATGAGCAGTAGCATGTATTTGTAAGGAGGGAGTCAACACAGAGACCCCCATGCCGAAGCCCTGTATTTACAAGGCAGAGAGCCCCCTTCCAGGCTGAAAGGGCTCTGAGTTTAGGTTTTCTTTCCCTTCCCCATCCATCCTAGACTCACAACACCCAACACACCCAACCAGACCTGAGACCTTGAGCCTGTCCATCCGGACCCCCTGACTTGGCTTGTGTGTCTGTCAAACCAGCCTCCTTTCCTGAAAAGGACAAGTCAGAGCCATCTTTCAGGAGTTTTCTTCCCCTGACAGAAATCAGCAGGGTTAGAATAAACTGCATAAGTTATCAGCTCCTCAGGAAAGAACATGAAAAAGGCCCTTCTATCACTTAATGAAAAATAGCTTCTTTTTTGGACAGAACTTCATAGGCCTGCAATCAAGCCATGGCTCCCCTCTCCCTTCCCTGACGTGCCACGCAGGCAAAGCAAGTCGGCATCTATTAATAATATTTTCTCCTGCTCCTTTCATTTTTCTGCATGTCCTACCACTGTCAGGCCCCGTGATGGAGCGGAGCCTTTATCTCGTCCGAGTCTGGCCTGTCAGGGTGATAAACAATTCTAACAAGAATCAGAATAAAGATCTTCCCAGTAGACTCTGCAGAGAGATAGAGGCTTTTCTCATTTTCTCGACGGAAAAAAAAAATTTAATCTAGCAGCTCCGGCTTTTTTCAAGCGTCACATTTAAAGAGATGCAAATTTGTCAGAGCCGAGACCCCAGCTGACTCTGAGCACTGCATGAATGTCAAAGGGGGGAGGAAGTGTCTTTGACATGGCTTCCTTTTCTTTGGGGTGGGGGGGGGAAGCTCTCCACCAAATGTTAAAAAAAATAAGGTTTCGCTTTGTAGCGCATGTTTCAATAATTTTCATAAGTTATCTTCTGAAATAAAAAACTGCCATTGGGAAGGAAAAAAGAGGAGGAAAGGGACAGATGGAAATTTGGGGCCAAGGAGGAAAGAGCTGCAGAGAAACAGCTCCATTGAGATTTCAGGTAGGACTGAAATGCACAGGAACTGAGTAGGTTTGCAGAGAGGATGGGTGGGGACTGAATGAGTGAAGAAGTTGCAATGAATGAATGAATGCAAGCATCAGAGAGTGTGGAGCTCAGCCTTTTGTTAGGTTCAGTTATTTCCCTAAGTTTGTGGAAACGATGCATGCCTCTTTCTGGATATTTCTTCCCCCAATTTACCATTAGCATGAAAGCATCTTCATGTTCTCATCTGTTCTGTCAGTTGCCTGGATTCAGAGGCCACAACAAATCTGACTGGAAAGGGTCAGGTGGATGAGGTAGGAGACCAAAGAGGATAGGTTGGAAGGTTAGGGTGCTGATGGGCTGGAGAGAGGCTGGATGTGACCAGCACTGGCCTCCGGGGAATCCCTGGGGCTATAATTCAAACAGGGACTCACTGCTCAGCTCCCAAGTCCTTTGCAGAATTGAAGCCCTGCTGAGCTGGTCCACAAAGAGCCTTTTAGGTCAGTTTTGTGGAGGGGGGTTGCACAACCCCCTCAGCCCTGTTCCTTTAGGCTGCATCCCACCCTGGGGCCCCCATCACAGACCCTATGAAGACTTTCCTCTCTTCCAATCCTTCTATGTCTTCCTGAGTCAAAAGAACTGGATGCCTACATTCCCATGACCTCTTCTTCCTCTCCATCCCTGCCATTGTTGATTTCTCCATCACCCCACTTACCTCTACCTCCTAACCTCATCCCATGGTACCTCAGTCAGCACCCCTGCATGGCTCTCATTCTCCAGAGGATGACTAGCTCAAAGCTAATGTATGTTGTAGACTAAAGGTCAAGGTTAAAAGAGGATTAGCAATAATATAAGGAGGAGAGGAGGAATCAAAGTCCAATCTTAGCCATCACTCAAGTGGTCACATGGTCTGACTTCTTAAGACTCTTCCTGATGCCTCTGTCTCCTGGCAAGTTTTCTGAGAACTTGGGATCCCAACACCCAGTATCCTTCACTAGACTGGGGAAGTTTCAACGTTCCTGATCTTTTGTTATGCAGAGAAATGTAATTTTTCTTCTTAGCCTCTCAAGCTCTCCCATCTCGCCTGTAGTTATCATCTTTCTGGAATCGATCTATTGGGTTGCAGGCTAGTTACAGCTTATAGGTTTGCATCAGTAGGACCTTTACAGCTTGACTTATCTTTCTCCCTGGCATCAGAAGTTCAGTGAGAAGTAGGTATATGAGGTCGTTGGTTGGTTAGAATAGGATTAGGGTAATACATGGGGCAAAGGGTATATACTGAGGGGAGACGGGCTCATGAGGTCCTTCTAATAGTAGAATATGCTATGAAATAGGGGTCTATTTTATCTTTCTATTGACACTGCCCTTTTTGTCATGCTGCCTTCCCTACTGTCAACCATCTCCTAAAGCCAGCACTTGAGTTGCAACCAGAAACACTAGTTCAAGATCCAAGCAATGGCTGCTCTCAATCCTGGGTTCTTGCAAGAATGAGCCACCTGAGATGTCATCCTTGCACTCACACTTCCTCTCTGAGAGCCCTGGGTGGTACTTTACCTCACGGTTGTCTTGCTAACACTTGGTTATCAGCCAATCAGGAGACAGAAATCTTGTGCAACATGAAATGATTCCATTCCAGAGGAAGGGTTCTCCCAGCATACACAGCTCTGGAAGGGAATGGGGGCAGACGTTTTCTGAAATAGTCAGTTGTCCCAGAAGGTCCACACTCCATTCTACAGCCCCAGTGAGCCCAGGAGGCAAAAAATTGTGGACATTTTCCCTGCTCTTAAGAATGTTTGAAAACTTAAAACTTTTCCCCCTTAGGGTTTAGGGGACTTCTTGACAGGTGACAGTTTTGACTAGTCAGGACTAGCACTCTACCAGGAAATAAATCATCACAGAGTATTTCTCAACTTGGCAGGAGTAGAAGAATGAAGAGGAATCTGGGGCCATACATTTATTTCAACATACATGTGACAGCCTAGCTGAGCTCAAAAGCCTGCATTCACAGGCTATGGTGAAAGACCACTCACTATTTTTAGCCAAGTGTCCTTGGGAAAAGCATGCCTAATCTCTGATGTTTCATTCCTTTGTTAAAAAACCAGCAAACAGACAACAATGATAACAAGAAAACCTGTAACTCCTGCCCCTTTGGCTCCCAGGATTATTAAGTCAAATAAGATATGAAATGCGCTTTTCGATCTGTAAAGCAGAATGCAAATGTAGTTTGCTTGTTTTTATTGTCTTTTCTTCCTCTTTCTCATTCTACTACTATTTTCACCCTGACATCCCAACAAAATGCCACCACCACCATGAAGTCTCTTCTCATCTTAGATGGGAAATTAATCTCTTTCTTCTGTACATTCAAAGGATATATGTTTTCTTTATCTTATTGTTATATTATCTTACCTTATCTTTATCTTATTGCTATCTTATCTTATCTCATTGCTACTACATTCTTATTCTTTGAGTCGAATCTGAAACTGTCTATCTTGTCTATCTTTGCAGATGGATGCTCCTCCAAGGCCTATGTGTCTCCTTTTTCCCATGGAATCTGGCACAGAGGAGGGGCTCAGAAAGGATTGGTGGCTAAGATTAATTCAAGTTTGCATGAGCAAGGATAAATGTCATCAAATAAAAACACAGAAACCATATAAAACAGCTCCCTAAACATCTCTTCATGTGACCTTGTGGTCTAGATGTGGGACAACATTAATATTTTATTGTCTGAATACTTAGATGAAAACTGTTCTATGTTTAACTTGAATTATCTCATTAGTATTAACAATGACACAAAGTTATTATTCATGTTTTTATTAAGGTAAAAACAATAACATGATTTAAAATATTTGATTGAATTTGAGCAAAAGTCTTTTTTGCCTGTCTTTCAGATGGCAAAATGATCATTCATTCAATCAACAAATATTTACTGTGGGCCTGCTGCATTCCAGGTGTTGCTATAATCACTGGGCATAAAGCTGGTGAATAAGATATGATGGTGTCTACCTTCATTGGGCTTATATTCTAGTAGGGGAAAGAAATTTAAAAAGTGAACAAAAAGTCAATAAAATGGTTCCAAATTGTGAAAAGTTCTGCAAGGAATGTCATACTCTGTTACAGGGGAAAAAAAGAGTACAATCAAAGAAATTCTCTCTTAGGAGATAATTAAGCTCAGCTTGCAAATTTGAGAAGGAGGTTTGAAACAAATAGAAGGAAGAACATTCCAGGAAGAGGAAATGGCATATGGGAAGAACCCAATGTGTGAAAGAGCTTTAGTATATTCAAGGACCAGCTCATGGATTAACAAGGCTGCAAATGAGGAAGGAATGACATGAAGTGAGTTTGAAGAAATGTTCAGGGGTCGCATCACACAGGAGACTCCATGTAAACAGACTGAATTTTATCGCAAGTACAATGGAAAGGCACTAATGGCTATCATCAGAGAGTGACATGGTCTGATGATATTTCAAGGTCACCCTTGCTATGGTGTGGAGAATGGACTGAAGGTTCTAAGAGAGGAAGTCGGAGTCTACTGTGGCCATATGGCCAAGAGATGATGGTGGTCTTCCTGGACTAGTTGTGGTTGTGACAGACATGGAGAGAAGTACATGTAATTGAGGGATGCTTGGAGAATAGGATTGACAGAACTTGTTGGTGGACTGGATTTGAGAAGTGAGAGAAATGAAGGAATCATGACAAGTCCTTGGTCTTTAGGTAGGATAATTGGATGGTTGGTGGGTCATTTATTGAATTAAGACAAACTGGAGAATAAGTTTCATAGGTGAGGAATCAAGTTCCACTTTGTTAAGTCATCGATGGATAAGTTACATAAATCTTTTATTCTCAATGTCTAACAGAGTACCTAATGCATAATGACTAATAAGTAAGTCTTTTTTGAATCAGAAAAGAAGTTCTACGATATTCCAAGTAGGCTTTTGGACATGTGAGCCTAAAGTTCAGATTAGAGATAAGGGTCAGAGATAGAAATTGGGAATTCATGAGCATTTAGGTATTAATAAACCATGAACTGTAGAATTAATCAAATAGGAAAAGGGTGTAGAAGTAGAAAGAGCTGAGGACCAAGACCTGAGCAACATCACCTTTTAAACAGCAAGTAAAAGAGAATGACTCATAGAAGAAGCCTGACATGAAGCCAGGATGATAGAGGAATGGAAACAGAAGCACGTGATAATCATGAGAGTTAGCACTGGCTCTGAAAGCTTCAGTAAAATGAAGACAGAGAATCATCCACCAAACGTAGTTCCTTAAATCAAACACTCAACTCAAGCGAACTCATTTTAACTGAACATTCTTTTGGTTTTACCACTTGCTGACTATCACCAATGATAAAAAAGATTAATAATCCATGGATTGTAACTCAGGAAAAGATTAATAATCCATGAAAAAAAGTCTCAGTTATAGTAATATAGTAATCTCTAATGTTTTGGGGTGATACACGGCAATCTTTGTGGGATTAAAAGACAGGCACATTAAGAATCAAGTCCCAATCTGTCCAGTTTCAGGTTCTTGGACTAGTTAAAGCCTTAGGAAGTGTTAAACTCCTAATCCATCCTGAGTGATAAAAATTATATCTCATTTGCTTATTCACAGAGTATTCAAAATAATCAAAAAACCTAACATATGTGATGACTTTGAAACTGGGGAAATATGTTACAAATATTAAGGGCTATTTATAATTACAGGAAGCAGTGCATCTTCACTTCCCCATTTATTCATTTGTCCAATATTTAGGAACCCCAACTTCCTAGGACAAAGAAAAAGGCACTGTCACTGCATTCAAGTAGCTCATGGCCTGGCTGTATTGTCTTCACTTTGTTAACTTACACCCAAAAGGAGGCATCCTAGGGTTTTGGAAAACATGTGCTGTAGGGAAGTGGTTACATGATACAAAGATAATATTAAATGCTAACTAAAATTATGTCCTGTGAAGCTGAAATTATTAAAATGTGTAACCCACTAAGAACCCTCCCTCAATAAAATAAATTTCCCCTTCAGAGTTGTTGCTCATTCCCAGCTAGGACATGACTACTATTGTGACAAGACCTGTGTCTTGTTCAGAATTTGACATAGCGTTCTCTAAATATTTTCTGAATTGAGTAGATTTTCCAAAGGAAGCATATCTGGTTACTAACCCTGTGACTTCAAATTGGGGGAAGAAAAAAGACATTTTTAAGCACTGTTAAGAGCTTGATGAATTCTGTAGGCTGGAGGTCAACAAAAGACCAACTATATGGAGGTAAAAATCTTCTAAAGAATCTTAATTGATGGAGTAGAACAACCTTCCCAATGGAGAAGTTCAGTGACGGAAAAAACCAGATTGGTACTTACCTTCTTAGTTCATTGTCTATTCATGAAGAACAATGACCCTCAGCTGCCACCCTGGATGGAGTGAGCACACCATGCCTCTGACAGCCACTAAGAATTCTGCAACAGGCCAGGCAATGACTAGAAACTCCTCAACCTCTCCCCTTCTCTGCCAGGGATGGGGCATGGCCCCAGAGACTTCCCTCTGAAGGTGTCTGAGTGTGTGCTAGGTGTAAGAAGTGTGAGATATATGGAAGAACCACTTTAGCTGATGTGAATCCTTGGAGGTCTTCCACAGCATTGGCTCTTATCTAAAAATTTTCTCCCAGACCACATAGGACTTAAAGAGGGTACAATGCAGGAGACTGTCGTCATTGAGGCTCTGAGTTGCAGAGAAATTTTTACCCTTGGCAGAGAACCTCCTACCAGGAGTTGCCAGATCATTCTACCTCTGTTTTAAGAGATATGAGGTTCTCCAGGGAACACCTGCTCCCTACATGTTCCTTCACCCTGGGCTCCTAAAGAGGTGAGGTCATGACTCCAATCTTTGGTGTTCATAGAAAACATCTGGTCCTCCAATATTAAAGATGTAGATGCTTATGGACTTCCCTGGCTGTCCAGTGGGTAAGATTCCTCACTTACAATGCAGGACACGTGGTTTTGATCCCTGGTCAGGGAACTAAGATCTCACATGCTGAGTGGTGTGACCAAAAATTTAAAAATGTAGATGCTTGGACCTCAGCTTCAACAGGCCTGCAGTGAGTCCTGTAATCTGCAATTTAAGTAACTCTGGCCTTAGGTTCTGAATGATCCTTTGAGCAACATGGAGGGGGTGGGGAGGGGCAGTGTTTGAAAGCACAGACTCTGATGTTAACATGTCCGAGGTTGAACTCCTATTCTACCCATCACTTGCTAGGTGACCTTGAACTGTCATGTAAACTCTCCACATCACAGGTTCCATGTCAATAAAATGGGAATAATAGTTGTGTCTACTTCATAAATATTTTTGTGACTACTAAATACAGTAATTCATGAAAAGCATATATCCTAGAGTGTGGCATATAGCAAGTAGTAAATAAGTGGTCATTATTAGTATTATATCGGAAAAAATGAAACAGAAGAAATTGAAATAGCATCTAGCCTTGAAAGTTTCCCACTGTATCACTGTGCCACTTGATTCAGAGAGTGGTTTTATTTTTTATTTTTAACAAGACTTCCAATACAAATGGGCTGCCCTCCCAGGGTATCCATTAGTTGGGGTAGTACCATGGCAGTGGTACCATGCATTTGGTGGTGCTGCTATATTCAAAATAGTAACATCACTAGCATCATTAAATCTGTTGCAGGTTATGCTAAGAATCCCAGTATCCAATCATCACAGAGTACAAAGCTGAGCAAGAGACTCTCCCTGTCACCAAAACCATCTTAACATGAGAGATACCATGATGAATGTGTGTAGTCATTTGTTCAGCAAGGAAGTATCGGAACTCTCTCTTGTTCCAAGACCTGTTTGTCAACAGCAACAATATAAAGCAGTGGTCTTGAATGGCATAAAGGAAGAGTAGTGTTCTGCTTCATTTATTAATGTGGAATTTCCTGAGGAGAGGGGTGTAGGAAAGGTCAATGGACAGTCAAATATTTTTCATATGTGTGTGATTTTGTGAAATGTCACCTTATGGCACTGAGGGGAAAAAAATAGTATTTTGTCCCTTGGGTGTGAGTAGAGGACTTTTGTTCTCTTTTTTAAAAATGCAAGGTGAGGGAGGAAAGCAGCATGGTGATTGCAGGCTATCTAAAGGACTTGTGTGATGGGTTCAAGATGGCAGGCTGAACTGGTGACTATTCTACTGCTCATAAAAAATCTCACAAGATGCCAGAGAATATATTCAAACAAGGCAAGAAAACAGCAAATTCACAAAAACGAGCCAGAGTACAATTAGCAGACTACAAATGCTGAGGAATCTCGAAGATTGAAAGCAGGGGCTTCCCTGGCTGTCCAGTGGTTAAGACTTCACCTTCCAGTATCGGAGGGGGGTGTGGGTTTGATCCCTGATCAGGGAGCTAAGATCCCACATACCTCATGGTCCAAAAAACAAAACATAAAACAGAAGCAATATTGTAACAAATTCAATATAGACTTTAAAAATGGTCCATCAGGGCTTCCCTGGTGTCTCAGTGGTTGAGAGTTCGCCTGCAGGGGATGTGGGTTCGTGCCCCGGTCCAGGAGGATCCCACGGGCTGGGCCCGTGAGCCATGGCCGCTGAGCCTGCGCGTCCGGAGCCTGTGCTCCGCAACGGGAGAAGCCACAGCAGTGAGAGGCCCGCGTATCACAAAAAAAAAAAAAAAAAGGTCCATCAAAGAAATCTTAAAAAAAGAAAAGATTGAAAGCAGATATAGGGAGTAGAACACTGAACACACACAGAGGCACACATATTCACATGTGTGCACACAGAAGCACTCCAGGGGAACTCTAAGCATGGAGTCAGAAGAGACAAGAATGTGGGAAATTCAGGAGCAGAAATACAAGAATGTTGTTCCAGGCAGAGGAAATGAGCATGAGTGAATCCCTGGCCTGGGCAAGGCCAGGCATGTTTGGGAAAATAACAAGGTGTCTAAATGAATTGCTGTGTAAGACACTCTGAAATAAATGTTATTACCTTTCTATACCAATGAAACCATATTCTGGGTCCCTGATGTGACCTTCACAGCCATCCACACTCTATCTGCAGGATTTCCTTCACATCTGATTTATCAATTTATCTCCCCAACTACCCTTGATGTCCTAACTGTACTAGCCCAATGGTTACTCTCAGAAAAAAGTCCATATGCTCTAGACTCATACTGTGACCTCTTTGGGGTAACACTTACCCAACCTCTGTTTTTGAAAGGCTAGATCTTCAAATCCCATCCAAATGTCACCCCCTTCTGGAAGCCAGCTTCATAGGAACAAGCTTTGTGAAAGAATCAATTCTTTCCTTATGCCAAACCACCACTTTGAATCTCTCTCTCTCTCTCTCTCTCTCTCTGTCTATATATATATATATATATATATATATATATATATGCATTGCCCATTTAAAATGGCAGTCAGCCATATTAAATATAAAAATAAAAACACTTTCTGATTATATATATATATATATATATATATATAAAATATCTCTGCTGAAGTTCTGTTTAGTGATATAATTTCCTTGCCTGTGTCTTTAGTAACCCAAGACATGACATCATAAAACCCCTAAAGAGAATATAGGTAAAACATTCTCAGACATAAATTGCAGCAATATTTTCTTAGATCAGTCTCCCAAGGCAAAAGAAATAAAATCAAGAATAAACAAATGGGACCTAATCAAATGTAAAAGTTTTTGCACAGCAAAGGCAACCATCAACAAAACAAAAAGACAACCTACATAATGGGAGAAAATATTTGCATGCAATGTGACCAACAAGAGGTTAATATCCAAAATATTCAAATAGCTCATATGACTCAATATCAAAAAAAAAAAGCCCAACCAATCAAAAGTGGGCAGAAGACCTAAACAGATATTTCACAAAAGAAGGGATACAGATGGCCAACAGGAACATGAAAAGATGCTCAACATAGCTAATTATTAGGGAAGTGCAAATCAAAACCACAATGAGGTATCACCTCACATGGGTCAGAATGACTGTCATCAAAAAGAGAACCCTCCTACACTGTTGGTGGGTATGTAAATTGGTGCAGCCACTATGGAAAACAGTATGGAGCATCCTTAAAAAACTAAAAACAGAGCTACAATATGATCCAGCAATTCCACTCTAGGCATATATCTGGAAAAGATGAAAACTAATTTGAAAAGATACATGCACCCCAATGTTCATAGCAGCACTATTTACAATAGTTAGGATGTAGAAACACACCAAGTACCCTTCAAGAGACGATTGGATTAAGAAGATGGTGTAGATTTGTTCAAGATGGCAGAGTAGAAGAATGTGTGCTCACTCCCTCTTCCAAGAACACCAGAATCACAACTGCTGGACAATCATCAACAGGAAGACACTGGAACTCACCAAAAAAGATACCCCACATCCAAAGACAAAGGAGAAGCCACAGTGAGATGGTAGGAAGGGAACAATCACAATAAAATCACAGCCCATAACCACTGTGTAGGTGACTCACAAACTGGAGAATGATTATACCACAAAAGTCCACCCACTGGAGTTAAGGTTCTGAGCCCCACATCAGGCCTCCCAACCTGGGGGTCTGGCAATGGGAGGAGAAATTCCCAGAGAATCAGACTTTGAAGGCTAGTGGGATTTGATTCCAGGACTTTGACAGGACTGGGGGAAACAGACACTCCACTCTTGGTGGGCACACACAAAGTAATGTGTGCATCAGGACCCAGGGTTAGGAGCAGTGACCATATAGGAGACTGAACCAGACCTACATGCTAGTGTTGGAGGGTCTCCTGCAGAGGCGGGGGGTGGCTGTGGCTCACTGTGGGGACAAGGACACTGGTAGCAGAAGTTCTGGGAAGTACTTCTTGGCATGAGTTCTCCCAGAGTCTGCCATTAGCCCCCCAAAGAACCTGTAGACTCCAGTGCTGGGTCGCCTCAGGCCAAACAACCAACAGGGAGGGAACTCAGCCCCACCCATCAGCATACAAGCAGATTAAGGTTTTACTGAGCTCTGCCCACCAGAGCAACATCCAGCTATACCCACCACCAGTCCCTCCCATCAGGAAGCTTGCACAAGCTTCTTAGATAGCCTCATCCACCAGAGGGCAGACAGCAGAAGCAAGAAGAACTACAATCCTGCAGCCTGTGGAATGAAAACCACATTCATAGAAAGATAGATAAAATGAAAAGACAGAGGACTATGTACCAGATGAAGGAACAAGATAAAACCCCAGAAAAACAGCTAAATGAAGTGGAGATAGGCAATCTTCCAGAAAAATAATTCAGAATAATGATAGCTAAGATGATCCAGAAACTTGGAAAAAGAATGGAGGCAAAGATCGAGAAGATGCAAGAAATGTTTAACAAAGACCTAGAAGAATTAAAGAACAAACAAACAGAGATGAACAGCACAATAACTGAAATGAAAAATACACTAGAAGGAATCAGTAGCAGAATAACTGAGGCAGAAGAACGGATAAGTCACCTGGAAGGCAGAATGGTGGAATTCACTGCTGTGGAATAGAAAAAAGAATAAAGAGAAATGAAGACAGCCTAAGAGACATCTGGGATAACATTAAACACAACAACATTGACATCATAGGAATCCCAGAAAGAGGAGAGAAAGGACCCGAGAAAATATTTGAAGATTTTATAGTCAAAAACTTCCTTAACATGGGAAAGGAAATAGCCACCCAAGTCCAGAAAGCACAAAGGGTCCCAGGCAGGATAAACCCAAGGAGAAACACGCAGAGACACATAGTAATCAAACTGACAAAAATTAAAGATGAAGAAAAATTATTACAAGGGAAAAACAACAAACAACATACAAGGGAACTCCCATAAGGTTAACAGCTGATTTCTCAGCAGAAACTCTACAAGCCAGAAGGGAGTGGCATGATATATTTAAAGTGATGAAAGGGAAGAACCTACAAACAAGATTACTCTGCCTGAAAAGGATCTCATTCTGATTCGATAGAGAGATCAAAAGCTTAACAGACAAGCAAAAGCTAAGAGAATTCAGCACCACCAAACCAGCTCTACAACAAATGTTAAAGGAACTTTCCTAAGTGAGAAACACAACAGAAGAGAAAGACCTACAAAAACAAACCCAAAACAATTAAGAAAATGGTAATAGGAACATAAATATTGATAATTAACTTTAAACGTGAATGGATCAAATGCTCCAACCAAGACATAGGATACAAAAACAAGACCCATATATATGCTGTCTACAAGAGACTCACTTCAGGCCTAGGGACATATACAGACTGAAAGTGAGGGGATGGAAAAAGATATTCTATGAAAATGGAAATCTAAAGAAAGCTGGAGTAGCAATACTCATATCACATAAAATAGATTTTAAAATAAAGAATCTTACAAGAGACAAGGAAGGACACTACATAATGATCAAGGGATCAATCCAAGAAGATATAACAGTTGTAAGTATCTATGTACCCAAAGCAGGAGCACATTAATACATAAGGAAATGCTAAGAACTATAAAAGAGGAAATCGACAGTAACACAAAAATAGTGGGGGACTTTTAACACCCCACTTATACCAATGGACAGATTGAAAATTAATAAGGAAACACAAGTTTTAAATGACACAATAGACCAGAGAGATTTAACTGATATTTATGGGACAATCCATCTGAAAACAGCAGATGACACTTTCTTCTCAAGTGCACATGGAACACTCTGCAGGATAGATCACATCTTGGGTCAGAAATCAAGCCTTGGTAAATTTAAGAAAACTGAAATCATATCAAGCATCTTTTCCAACACAATGGTAGGAGATTAGAAATCAATTACAGGGGAAAAAAACATGAAAAACACAAACACATGGAGGCTAAACAATATGTTACTAAATAACCAAGCAATCACTGAAGAAATCTAAGAGGAAATCAAAAAATACATAGAGAAAAATGACAATGAAAACACGATGATCCAAAACCTATGGAATGTAGCAAAAGCAGTTCTAGGAGGGAAGTTTATAGCAATACAATCCTACCTCAAGAAACAAGAAACATCTCAAATAAACAATTTAACTTTACACCTAAAGGAACTAGAGAAAGAAGAACAAACAAAACCAAAAGTGAGTAGAAGGAAAGAAAACATAAAGATTGGAGCAGAAACAAATGAAATAGAAACAAAGAAAAGAATAGCAAAGATCAATAAAAAGAAAAGTTGGTTCTTTGAGAAGATAAACAAAATTGATAAACCATTAGCCAGACTCATCAAGAAAAAGGGAGAGGAGTCAAATCAATAAAATTAGAAATGAAAAAGGAGAAGTTAAAACAGACACTGCAGAAATACAAAGTATACAAATACAAAGAGACCACTACAAGCAACTCTATGTCAATAAAATGGACAACCAGGAAGAAATGGATAAATACTTAGAAAGGTATAACCTTCCAAGACTGAACCAGGAAGAAATAGAAAATATGAACAGACCAATCACAAGGAATGAAATTGAAACTGTGATTTAAAATCTTCCAACAAACTAAAGTCCAGGACCACATGGCTTCAAAGGTAAATTCTACCAAACATTTAGAGAAGAGCTAACACCCATCCTTCCAAAACTCTTCCAAACAATTGCAGAGAAACGAACACTCCTAAACTCATTCTACGAGGCCACCATCATCCTGATACAAAAACCAGACAAAGATACTACAAAAAAAGAAAATTATAGACCAATATCACTGATGAATATAGATGTAGAACTCCTCAACAAAATGCTAGCGAACAGAACCTAACAACACATTAAAAGAATCATACACCATAATCAAGTGAGATTTATCCCAGGGATGCAAGGATTCTCCAATATACGCAAATCAATCAATGTGATACACCATATTAACAAACTGGAGAATAAAACCATATGATCATATCAATAGATGAAGAAAAATCTTTTGAAAAAAGTCAACGCCCATTTATGAAGAAAACTCTCCAGAAGGTGGTCATAGAGGGAATGTACCTCAACATAATAAAGGCCATATACAACAAACCCACAGCAAACATCATTCTCAATGGTGAAAAACTGAAAGCATTTCTTCTAACATCAGGAGCAAGACAAGGATGTCCACTCTTGCCACTATTATTCAACATAGTTTTGGAAGTCCTAGACATGGCAATCAGAGACGAAAAAGAAATGAAGAGAATACAAATTGGAAAAGAAGTAAAACTGTCACTGTTTGCAGATGACTTGATACTATACATAGATAACCCTAAAGATGCTACCAGAAAAACTACTAGAGCTAATCAATGAATTTGGTAAAGTTGCAGGATACAAAATTAATGCACAGAAATCTCTTGCATTCCTATACACTAACAACAGAAGATCAGACAGAGAAATTAAAGAAACAATACCATTCACCATTGCAACAAAAAGAATAAAACACCTAGGAATAAACCTATCTAAAGAGGTAAAAGACCTGTACTTAGAAAAGTATAAGACACTGATGAAAGAAATCAAAGATGACACAAGTCGATGGAGAAATATACCATGTTCTTTGATTGGAAGAATCAAAATTGTGAAAATGACTATACTACCCAAAGCAATCTACAGAGTCAATGCAATATTACCAAAGGCATTTTTTACAGAACTAGAACAAAAAATCTTAAAATTTGTATGGAGACACAAAAGACCTTAAACAGCAAAAGCAATATTGAGGGGAAAAAAACGGAGCTGGAGGAATCAGACTCCCTGACTTCAGACTATACTACAAAGCTAAAATAATCAAAACAATATGGTACTGGCACAAAAAAAGAAATATAGATCAATGGAACAGGATGGAAAGCACAGAGATAAACCCATGAACCTATGGTCAACTAATCTATGACAAAGGAGACAAGGATATACAATGGAGAAAAGACCGTCTCTTCAATGAGTGGTGCTGGGAAAACTGGAGAGCTACATATAAAAGAATGAAATTAGAACACTCCCTAACATCATACAAAAAAATAAACTCAAAATAGATTAAAGGCCTAAATGTAAGACCAGACACTATATGACTCTTAGGGAAAACATAGGAAGAACACTCTTTCACATAAATCACAGCAAGATCTTTTTTGACCCACCTCCTAGAGTAATGGAAATAAAAACAAAAATAAATGAATGGGGCTTCCCTGGTGGCGCAGTGGTTGAGAGTCCGCCTGCCGATGCAGGGGACGTGGGTTCGTGCCCTTGTCCGGGAAGATCCCACATGCCGCGGAGCGGCTGGGCTCCTGAGCCATGGCCGCTGAGCCTGCACGTCCGGAGCCTGTGCTCCACAACAGGAGAGGCCACAACAGTGAGAGGCCCGCGTACCACACAAAAAAAAATTTTTTTAATAAAATAAATAAATAAATAAATAAATGGGACTCAATGAGACTTAAAAGCTTTTGCACAGCAAAGGAAACTATAAACAAGACGAAAAGACAACCCTCGGAATGGGAGGAAATATTTGCAAATGAATCAACACACAAAGGATTAATCTCCAAAGTATATAAACAGCTCATGCAGCTCCATATTAAAAAACCAAATAACCCAATCCAAAAATGGGCAGAAGACCTAAATCGACATTTCTCCAAAGAAGACATACAGATGGCCAAGAGGCACATGAAAAGCTGCTCAACATCACTAATTATTAGAGAAATGCAAATCAAAACCACACTGATGTATCACCTCACACAGGTTAGAATGGGTATCATCAGAAAATCTACAAACAACAAATGCTGGAGAGGGTGTTGATAAAAGGACTCCTCTTGCACTGTTGGTGGGAATGTAAGTTGATACAGCCACTATGGAGAACAGTATGGAGTTTCCTTAAAAAACTAAAAATAGAACTACCATATAACCCAGAAATCCTACTCCTGGGCATATGCCCAGAGAAAACAATAATTCAAAAAGACACATGCACCCCAATGTTCATTGAAGCAGCATTTACAATAGCCAGGTCATGGAAGAAACCTAAATGCCCATTGACAGACAAATGGATAAAGAAGATGTGGTACATATATACAATGGAATGTTACTCAGCCATAAAAAGGAACAAAATTGGGTCATTTGTAGAGATATGGATGGACCTAGAGACTGTCATACAGAGTGAAGTAAGTCAGAAAGAGAAAAACAAATATTGTATATTAACGCATATATGTGGAATCTAGAGAAATGGTAGAGACTAACCAGTTTGAAAGGCAGAAATAGAGACAGATGTAGAGAACAAACATATGGACACAAAGGGGGGAAAGTCAAGGCGCGGGGTGGTGGTGGTGGGATGAACTGGGAAATTGGGATTGACATACATACACTAATATGTATAAAATAGATAACTAATAAGAAAATGTATAAAAAAAATAAAAAAGAAAGGATGTGAATGCTGCAGTTACAAGTGTAAACAATCTCTTTAATTAAAAAAAAATTTGTTAGTTGATTCAAAAAGAAAAAAGAAGGGCTTCCCTGGTGGCGCAGTGGTTGAGAGTCCGCCTGCTGATGCAGAGGACATGGGTTCATGCCCCGGGTCTGGGAAGATCCCACACGCCACAGAGTGGCTGGGTCCGTGAGCCATGGCTGCTGAGCCTGTGCGTCTGGAGCCTGTGCTCCGCAATGGGAGAGACCACAACAGTGAGGCCCACATACCGCAAAACAAAAAGAAAAATGAGGTGCATACACACACACACACACACACACACACACACACACACACACACACACACGATGGAATATTACTCAGCCATAAAAAGAATAAAATATTGTCATTTGCAGCAACATGGATGGACCTAAAGATTATCACACTAAGTGAAGGAAGTCAGGTAAAGACAAATATTACATGATATCATTTATATGTAGAATCTGAAAAATAATACAAATGTATCTACATAAAAAAGCAGAAACAGACTCACAGACATAGAAAACAAACATATGGTTACCAAAGGGGCAAATGAGGCAGGGGAGGGATAAATTACAAGTATGGATTAACAGATACAAACAACTGTACATAAAATCGATAAGCAATAAGGATTTACTGTGTAATACAGGGAAGTACATTCAACATCTTGTAATAACCTATAATGGAATATAATCTGAAATATGTATATATCTGAAATATATATATATATGTATATATCTGAATCACTTTGCTGTACACCTGAAACTAACACAACATTGTAAATCAACTATACTTCAATTTTAAAATAAAGCACACAAAATAATAAAATAAAATAAAGTAAAAAAAGATGGAATATCTCTCTGCATTTTGCACATAGTAGGAACACATAGAACAATATCTAGAATATAGTAGCTACTTGGGAGGTACTTGTGAAATAAATGAATGAACTTGTAATAGAGTGAGTGTGACATGATTTTGGAATGCACGGCTGGAGGCTTGTCAAGAAAGACCTCAAACGCCAAGGTGAGAAGTGCAGGATGAAGTTAGCAGGCCAGGGGGAACCATGGCAATTCTGGGTGACATTTGAAAAGCCCAAGAGCAGTCAGAGTAGAAACAAAGGAACAAGTGGACTCTAAGCATCATGCAAATGTCTACACCTGGCGTGAATTTAGGGTGAGAATGATGTTTTAAGAGGTGGGTCAGAATTAAGTATTTGGTCCCAAATAAAACTTAAAGGTAAAAAAAAAAATGCAAATAGAAATACAAAATATAGCCAACCTGCCAGGGAAGGCAACCTGAAACACAGCTGTTTGGATGGCTGCATGCAAAGCCTACTTCAGGAACAAATCCTTTTTACAGTATGGCCCTTGGTAGGGACATGATTTTAATTAAGTGGGGAGACAAAGTACAACACCAACATGTTAAAGGTAGGCATGCCATGCAAGAGGCATCTGATCCAGAACTGGGCTTGTTTATGGTATTCTTGCCAATATCCTTGTCATCTTAGTGCTCTGTTTACTTTTAAACCCAGGCTTTGTTTTGCATTATCGGCAAGAGAATTCTTCGTTTCCAACCAGGTTTTGATGTGAGATGTTTATTCAAAATTCTATATATATCAAGCAAATTCCATTTTCCCCGAGAATTTGGACAACTTGGCACCTGGAGGGATAGTTTATAAGTAAACAAATAGCAAAAAAAAGTGCTAAAAGTGGCCCATTTATATTTGCCCTAAGATAAAACCCTGGAGTAGTGAGGGGTTGGGATTGTCTTCCTGGGAGTGATTTTTGAAGAGGCAACATCATACAAAGGAAGCAGAAGATGTGAGTCCCAGCCCTGGCCCTTCTCTCATGACTGTGATTTTGGGAAAGTAATTTCACCTTCTGAGCCTCAGTGACAATATTGTGATGCCATCTTCATGTGAATATAATAATCCCTCACCAGGCAAAGTCCTAGCACTGTTGTGATGAGTAGCATACAAGTGTGTGTGGGAAAGCTCTGAAAACTCTGGAGAGATCTGATACCTGTCCTCGGGGTCTCTAGAGACTGTCTGGTCCAGGTCCCTGTCCTCAGCCTCAGAGATACTGCTGTCCCTCCTCCACAGATGACATGAGGTCCCTGGCTCTGGTCTCGCTCAGAGATGCACAGAAGGGAGAAGTCAGCTTTGAAAGCATACTGCTAACTCCTTTCTCCTGACGTGTACTCCATGATGCTGTCCCTACATCCATCTTCTCCTCCTCCAGGGAGCCCTAAGGATGAGGACAGCTAGGAATGAGAAGGAGTCATTTTGGTGACCAGTGGCAGGATTTTGTGTCACTTGTCTGAAAAACCCCAAAATCTTTGTAGCTTTTCTGGGAAATCAGATTTGTAGCAGATGATAAGCTTCATGTCTCTAAAAAGGTCCACTCTTACGTGGGCATGAGAGCAGAAGCACAACACTGCTTTCCCCCTCTTTTCCTTCCTCCCTCCCTTCCTTCTAGTCTCCAACTTTTCCCCCAAAACACCCTCACCTCCTGAGCCTGGCTTTTCTCTCACCTCCTGCCCTGCCCTTCCCACTGCCGTACTCCATGTGTCAAAGATCTGTGTACAGTTCTTCTTTTTACCCCAGGGCTTTGCTTGGCCTACCCCCTCCCCCATCAGGTCCAAATCCTGCATCTCGAGGTAACTCGTTCCTGGGAAAGGGTCTTTGGCACACAAAGTCCCAACCAAAGCCCCCTCCTTTTGGCTTCAGGGAAACATATGCCTCACAGGTCAGAAAATGATCTTTAAATTCAGATCTAATTCCCATTGGGTCATTTATAAGCTGTGCAATGCAAGCCAGGTGGATCACCCTTCAAAACCTCAGAAAGGTCCCTCTGATGATTAAACCAGATCATTATACATATCAGGGTCCCTAGCAAATAGAAGCAAAGAGCAAGTTATAGCAGTAAGGAGAGTAACAGGAAGAAGGGGAGGCAGAGGAATTCGGGGCACAATTGCAGTCTCAGCAAAAGCAGAAGCTGAGGAAGCAGCCCCGGCAGCACAGAGAGAGGAGCAGAGCAGAGGTGGCGGCGGTGACGGCACAAGTGTGGTGGAGCAACTAGGAGCCTGTGCTTCCTCATCCCGGTCTTCTTGGCCTCACCAGGTGGGTGTGATGCTGCCTAGAATTGGTGGAAAGAAGTGCATCGCAAGCTGTGAAGTGCTGGGCACTTGCCACACTAGGCACTTCCGTAGGTGATGGTTGCCCTTGCTTCCTTTCCTTCTTTGCTCTCTCTTCCAAGAACTTTCCTCTTACCTGCAAGCCTCCACTGGAACCTGACCCCCAGCTTCTTCCAAGAGAGTTTGCTGATATGTGAGTGGCTAACCCAACATTCAAGAAGTATAGAGAGCACACTGGCTTCCTGAAAACAAGACTGGCCTGGGATTGGGTGAAGCAGAAGCAAGGGGGAAGAGAATTCAGGATGTTTGCTTCATCATAAAGTGTGCTCCCCATACAAGCCTCTTCAAAAGGGCCAAGTGGAGGCTCTGGGCACCTCAGGTCTTCTTTCCTTATCCCAACACTGTGGACAAACCCTGTTTTGCTCCCCCTTTCCTTATGTGGGAGAAACACAGAATGTGTTAAGCTCAGAGGAGGTGCTCCTCTGATGGACAAAGAGGAAGCCTTTACCGCTGAATGCTTTCAAGCAATTGGGTTTTCCTAATATTGTCAGCATGGTTGGGAGCAGTGTTATGTTTTATTTTCAAACTCTGCATGCATTCGAGAATTGCTCCTGGTTGATAACAGTTCTGCCTCTCTCGGGAAATACATTGCAATTAAACTTCATGAGAAGTTTTATGTGGTTTTGATACAGCATCCCCCTTCTGAATGTCCTTCTAAATGAATTTCTAAACCTGCAGTCAGTGCCCATTTACGCAGAGTGTGGGGAAGAGCTGCCCATGACTAATAAACATAAGAGCTTGCAGAGCAGCGTACTTTAACATGCGCTGTGTTTTACAATATCTCAATTCATTACAGGTTAGTAGTTTTAGAAGAGGAAGGAACCTTACAGATCATCTATTTCGCTGCTCCAGCCCCACTCAGGGATAAAGAAACCAACACCCAGAGAGGGTGAGGAATAAATGGCTGGTCCATAATGACATACGTCATCAGGAACAGAGACCCAGCAGAAACAAGAACCAAATGCCGGACCAATCATCTGCCTGGACTGTGAGACTGGAAATCTTTCCCAGGACATCCCGGCTGGATTGTCTCCTTTACTCCTGGGGGCTCTGCTCTGCTCAGAACCTGATCCAGTCCTGGCCAAAGCTGGACAGCTATCACCCCTTGGTCCACCTGTGGGTGATGCCCAGAGCTGATTTTTCAGCCCAAGACTCTATATCTGACATGCTTGGCATTATCCACAGGCACTCGCTGAAGTGAGTTTCTGCCCCCAGGACAAATTGGCTTCTACTTTGTCCCTGCGCCCAGCTCTCCGATTCCACAGAGACCCCCCTTCAACCCCCAGAAGCTCTAGAGTCCTACTGTGACAGAATTGATTGGACATAATCATGTGTTGTTGTCCTTCTAGTTTCGAGTTTAACTTCGGCTTAGACTGCTGGACCCTCTGGGCAGACGAATTTTCCTTAGACCAGACTTCCCATGCCCTTTAGGCTCTGATGCACTCCACTTGCCCAGCCTCCAGAACTGGCAAAGTGCCACCAGCCCCTTTCTTCTTCTGGCTTCGCCCATCTCTCTCTATGGGGCAGAAGGCATGGCACCCATCACACCTCAAGGCTATTACTAACCTGAGCTATGACATCAACATTTAATTATAGCAAATAACCCCCAAATACAGTCTTAAAATTCATAATTGATTTTGGAAATCTACCTGAGGTTGGTGATAGACTTAATGCTATGTGTTCACCCATCAGGTCATTTCTTCTTTCTGTGCCCTCATCCTTCCCAGCTTCTTTTGTGGTTAGGATGGTGACCTGCAACTGGTCGTAGCTGATGACATGTATCTCTTCCCAAAAAAGCAGTTAAGAGCTTGTGCGTATATTCTTCCCTGCTCTCAGCACCCTTAGAAGCCAATTATTGAGAGGTTAGGGTCCCAAGATGGAAGAATACTGTTTCCCTGAGTCGCTAGATGAACTGCCAACTCTCCTCACATTTTGCAAAAGGAAGAAACATGCTTCTGTCTTGCTAAGCCACTCAGGGAACTGGACTTATTTGTGACTGCAGCAGAGCCTAGCCCATCCTAATACACAGCATGGCTTCTGCCCATCCCCTAAACAATGTTGTTCCTCATGTCCCATGATCAGTTTCCGTATCTTCACACTCTTCCTGGATACTCCTATGAATCCCCACATCCTCACCCCACCAATGTGCTGAAAGTACACACAACCTAATGTAGTTTCTGCTTTTGAGATTCAGATGCCTACACGCAACAACTTGGTCGGTTCCATTGGGGTATCTATTAGGAAACTACTGTCAACGTATCTGAAAGTATACTGACTCTCCTCCCCTGGCCATTCCTCTATTCTGTCTTGGTAGATTAAACTATTGGCTTTACCTATCTAGAAATATAGATAGAAATCTGGACATGTTATTCTCCTGTCCTTCCTATCTCTCATAAGCCACCAAATCCTGCAAGTTCTACATCTGACATAGCTCTTGAAACCATCCATTTCTTCCCATCCCCAAAGTCAATCTCTCTCATTTATTTCATCATCTCTTGCCTCTATTCCAATAACAGCCTCTCATCTGGTTCTCCTCGCCCCAGTCTTGTTCTTTTCCTTGTATGTCCACATGCCATGCTACCCCAGACAGAGCTTGGAAACTCAATCTTATCCATCTCCTACTTAAAGTTCTGCAGTGCTCCCCTTGATCTTTAAACTCCTTTGCAGAATTTTTAAGGCACTTCATGACTAGGTCTCAGTGTAGCAAGGAGTGTCAGAGTGTGGCCTCTGAAACTGAACCTTCTGTTGTCAAGTCAGGCTTCACCTGGGGAAAGTCACTTAACTTCTCTAAGCATCATTTTTCTCATCTATCAAAAAGGATAAATAATGCCTATTTTATTGAATTGTTGTGAGGATTCAATCTGATCATCCATAGTCACATAATTATCACTCAAAACAGTTATTATAAATTATTATTAATAATACAAAGAATTACTATATATTGGCCACTTTCAATGGATCAGCAACTATGCTAAACCATTTACATCCATGGCATCTTATTTAATTTTTCTGACACCTCTACTTTGCCTTAGATGTAGGGAGGATAAGCTACCTTTCCAAGAAAACATTGGTGGATCAGGGAGCAACCTAATGATACCACTTGATATCCAGAAATGGAGAAATGGCTTTAACGATAATAGATCATGTATACAATGTTATAGAACAGGATTGCCGCCAAGAGGGCATATCCGCATAGAATGAAGTACAAATATATGGCAAATAATGTGTCCTGGTACATTATACCACTGCTAAAAATTATGTATATGATTATTTTATGATAACATTGAAGAAGCTTCTCTCACAGCGTAGTGATTAAGGGCATAGGGCTCAGGAATCAGATTGCTTTGGTTTGAGTTATGGCTTTAGAATTTTCTGGTTGTGTAGCCTTAGGCAAATTACTTAAAGTCTATAAATAAGGAAAACAACAGCACCTATGTGATAAGGTTGTTCTGAGGACCCAACAAGGCAATATATGCATAATGCTTAGAAAATTCCTTATGAATTCTGCTCAAATATCATCATCATCATAATCATCATCACTGGTATTATTGCAAGTGATAAAAATTGGGACACAAATTTGTACTTATTTCATATGTTAACCTATAGAAAACAACACAGAGACAGATAAGACTGGAAAAAAATATGACTACATGCTAGCAATGGGTCTCTCTGGCCTGTTTAGTTATGAGTGATTTTTCTCTCCTCTTTATCTCTGTTTTTTTTCAAATTTTTGATGATGAATATGTGTCACTTTTACAAGAAAACAATAGTCCTCTACTCTGGCTTTAGACAAAAAGTTTTGTTTTCTGACCTCACTGACTTTTTTTCATACAGGACAATCTTTGGTCATTAAATTCATTTAAAAGCTCTGATCCATTTTTAATCATCTGAAATATAGTGACAGGCACCAAAATCAATCCTCCGTTCAAGGTTTGCAAGGAACATAAATTATTTGAGAAGTCATGTCAGGTAGAGTTTATTCCAAGGTTTGCTTGCACATTTTAATCAGAAAACACAGAAGGTATATGCAGCTTAGATTGAAATAGCCCTTCACCTTGTACCAGGACTAGGTTGACTTACTGTTTGCAGGCTGAGAGGACCGGCAGAAGTTACGGCTTGTATGATAGACGCAGCCTGGGCAGGAACTGAGGGAAACACATAAAGAAACATTTATTTAAAAAAAGTAAATCAACCATAAAGATCCTCCCAGCAGACCTAAGAGATGGAAGCCTCTCTCTCATTTTCTCCTTGGCAAAATTTAATCTATCGCTGGGGTTTTTCAAGCGTCATATTCAAACAGATGCAAATTCGTCAGAGCTGAGACCCCAGCTGACTTTTAGCACCTTGTGAATGTCAAAGGGGTTTAGAGGTTGGAGTGACTTACCTCCTTCCATCCTAACTAATTCAAATACTTACGTGTGTGTGGGACTGCATGCACGTGTGTGGTGTGTGTGTGTGTGTGTGTGTGTGTGTGTGTGTTTAAAGAAAATTAAAAGAGAGCACACATTTACCTATGTGTTCAGTGCCTCCTTTGTGTGGATCTATTTGCAGCAAAACTGAAATTTAAACAAAAGCAAAAGTGAAATTGAGAAAATCCACAGTCTATCACTAAATCACAGGACTAGCAAGAGATGTTTTTTTTGTTTTGATTCCTTTAAGTGCAATCATTGTATCCATGTGCTGTTTCACAATCTACTCCGATTAACTAGTTTAGGGATAACTATTAACTTATGAGTGATCTCTGTCTTCCACATGGTGCACTGCCCACAATTCCCTTGCGTAATGTAGGTCATGTATGTACAATAAAAAATAAGAGATATTAATTAATACCTCATACACAGACATGGTTGATGGGAGAGTCGTGCTCTGCTCTGCATGGGGATTGGCAAGACTGTCCTAAAGTTGGTTTCCTTTCCATCTTCACACAAACGAAGGATCAATCTACTAATGGAAATTCTGTAACTTGGAGTCATAAGAGAAAAATGATGTTAGTTTTTCCTCTGCATAATAAAAGCCCCAGCTTAAGTATTCCGAGCTCCTCTTATATACACAGTAATTCCGATCTCCTCTTATATACACAGAATTTGAAAATGTTTTACTTTCAATTCAAACAATTATTTATTGAGCTTCTACTAAGTGTTGGGCCTTGAGGATGTAAATAGGACCTAGATGCAATGTCTGCCCTTAAGGAGAGTGTAGGTTTATAGGGGAGTGTATCGGTCACCCGTTGCCATAATATGCTGCTGAACAAACAAGATCTCAGTAACATACAACAAGAAACATTTACTGCTCACGTGCTGGCAGCTCTGCTGATCTCAGTTGACCCTGCTCACCTGTCTGAAGGTTGCCTAGTTGTTGGCTGGGCAACTGGGATTACTGGGCTCTGCTCTAAGTGTCTCTCAACCTCTGATGGGAAAGCTTGAGCTTGTTCTCACAGCAAGGTCAGAGATCCATTGAGGAGGGCAAGCACAGCCACATCAGTGCTTTGTCAACCTCTGCTTACATCACGTTTGCTAATATCACATTGGCCAAAGGTTATATGGCTGAGTCCAAGTTAGAGAGGAAGAACTTCACAAAGTTACGCCACAAAGGATGCGGCCACCAGCAGTGGTGAAGAACGAGGCTGCTTCTGCATTCTGCTTATCAGGAACTGATAAGACATACACCACCGCTTTATAAATATGTATTATAGAAGAGCAGGCAAGGACTCCTTGGGTATCAAGGACAGAGAAATGCACTCTGAGAGGTGCAAGAATTGCTTTCTATGAAGGATGATGTCTAAATTGAGTTTGAAGGATAATTAGGAGCTCATCAAAGAGATCAGGGAAACAGGTATGATAAGCCATGATAAGCCCACAGACCAAGGCATGGAGGCATAAAATAATGCCAACCAGCATTGCAGGAAAGTGTGAAGTAAGGCAATGGGTGAGGTGAAAGGTACTAGATGAGGCTGAGAGCTTACCTGAGCTCTGATTCTGGAGGTTGGATGATGTTACATGCTTACCTGCAGACCTTGGGCTTCACGTTTTAAAATAAAAATGAATACATGAGAATACAGTGATGAAGCCTGCTTTATCAACACGTGTGTAGTTTAGGGAAAGGGAAAGGACACCAAGCCATGTGTCTTCCTCTTGTCACAAGGAGATCCTATAACTGAACTTGAAGACATGCGACAAACAAAAAATCTCAGCTCACGCTGCTCAGAAAACACCCCCTAATAAGAAGCCATTCTTTGCATGCGATGAAGAGATGGTTGTCTCTTTAAGAAAGTGGTTGGGGCAGTTTTTAGGGGTTTGAAAGTCTGGAGACAGTGGCGTTAGATTGATTAGGTGTGTACATGTTGGCTGAGAAAACTGTAGAAAGGCGAAGGGAAGTGTTTGACAAGATGAAAGACTATTCAACGTGTTGGACAGCTGCTTGAGTGAAGAGATGTATAACAGCACAGTGAAATACACTCACCCGCAAATGATACCTTCACGACAGAAGCAACTGCAAGCTAGGTCACACAATTTTTGTCTGGCATGACAGACTCCACCAAACAAAGTTGGAGAGTGGAGTTAAGCACGTGACTTGCAACAGATGGGCCATGGCCTGGGAGTTTTGGGGGCTGCTTTGCCCCTCCTGTGTTTGGTGGTCATGGGCGTCAGGATCTCTCTGTGGTTCTCTGTAGAAAAATGAGGCTATCTATCAAAGCTGCATGGTGGGCTAATGAGAGGACGGCCTTTGGAGTCACACAGCCTTGGGTAGGAACGCTGGTCCCAGGTTCTCTCTCACTAGTCTTGGACTAAGTGCTAACCCTTCTTGACTCCCAGTGTTTACTCATCTGTAAAATGGGATAATAGCAGCTACTTGGAAAAGGAAGCATCACCACCTGCATACAGAGCGTAGTAGTTTTCTGTGGCTGCTGGAGGTCACCAACACGGGATCACTGGGCAGAAGTCAAGGTGTCAGCAGGGCTTCATTCCTTCCAGAGGCTCAAGGGAAGAATCCATTTCCTTGCCTTTTCCATCTGAGATGGTCCCATTCCTTGGGTCATGGCCCCTTTCCTCCATCTTCAAAGCCAGACACATATTTCTCTAACTTCTTCTGTACTCATCTCCCACTGACCTCAGTCAAGAGAAGTTCTCCAGTTTTAAGGATCCATGTGACTAGATTGGGTCCACTCAGATAATCTAGAATAATCCCCATCTCAAGATCCTTAATCATATTTGCAAAGTCCATTCGCCCTGTAAGGTACAATATTCATAGGTTCTGGAGATTAGGACGTAGACATCTTTGGGGGAGGGTTACTTGGCCACTCACAACAGGGGAGGCTCTCTTTGACACCACCACAGATAAGAGCATTTTGCAATTAATCTATGACGTCTTTCTACATCAAACAGACCACAAAATATAGCTAGATACAAAATGTCTTGGGGTCAAGAAAGGGGTGTTTCTATGATTAGGAATCTAAATGCTAATAATAATGTAAATGTCACCTCCTTAAAGAATTCTTCCTTGATGGGATAAGTTAGCATCACTGTAGTAGGTGCCCTGCATGATCACCTGTGCTCTCATTCTTGCAGAAATAGGGTCATCTCTGCTGTGCTCATATTACCTTCCTGACATCCAGCCCAGTGTCCGGCACATAGTGCCATTTGTTGACAAACTTCCACTGGATGCATGAGTATGCCATTGAGAAATGATCCACCTCGTTCTAGGTATTGCGCTGGTCACTTAGCAGACATTATGCCTAATCTTCATCTTGAACTTTAAAATCAATATAATTACTCCCAATTTACAGAGGGGGGAACTGAGGCTCAACTCAGAAAAGCCCAAACCCCTTTCCCAAATCTCAGAGCTAGTGAATGGTGAGGGTGAGCTTTAACATAGGCCTGTGGGGCCCCAAAGCCCTTTTTTTTTTCTTTTTTCTTTTTGGCGGTACGCGGGCCTCTCACTGTTGTGGCCTCTCCCGTTGCGGAGCACAGGCTCCGGACGTGCAGGCTCAGCGGCCATGGCTCACACGCCCAGCCGCTCCGCGGCATGTGGGATCTTCCCAGACCGGGGCACGAACCCGTGTCCCCTGCATCGGCAGGCGGACTCTCAACCACTGCGCCACCAGGGAAGCCCCCCAAAGCCCATTTTTTTTCCCCCGTGTACCTTCTGCAAATAGACTTTGAACCATAAATTCACCCATGGCACAAATACCCAGATCATGGTCATAATAACTAAGCAGCAATAACATTAATAGTAATGGCTATACATATATAGTGCTTCCCTTGAGTCAGACGTTTCTGTGAGTTCATGTCTAACCTACATTAACTCATTTAATCCTGGCAACAACATGGAGGAGGAAACAGAGAGGTTGAGTAACTTGTCCAAGGCCTCACAGCTAGTGGGATGTGAAACCAAGGAGTTCACAGTTTCCCCCATTGCAATCTCCGGCTTCTTAAATCAGCAGAGAGCTGCTCGCGGTGGAATTAGTTCTTCAGTCTCAATTCACGATGCTCATATTAATCCATTACATGATTTACCACAATACTCACAAAACATTTGAGAAACAAAGAGACAAAAATAAAGGAAATAATGCTGCCAACACAGGCAATTTGATCTGAAGGGGATCTAAGCTCTCCTTTAGTCCATCCCTTTATTTTTCAAATGTGGACTCTGAGACTTGCTCAGAGAAGGGATTCAATTGCCAAGGTTAGCATGGGGAGCTGGCCCTGTGTCTCTTTTGCCCCCCAGAACACTTCACTCCAGAAGGGATTGGCCGCCATGTTATAACTGCTGGTCACTCACCTGTCTTCTCTCCAGCCCCCCAGGTGCAGAGGGTCTCCCTAGGTTGAACTTCCAGGTTGATATCAGCAACCAGCATGTAGAACAGGGTTGACATGGCAGCTCTCAAGTTAGTTGGTTCTTAAAAGAATGAAAAGCCTCTAGGTCCTTTCTCCAGAATACATCCCCAAACCATCTGCTGTCCCCACTTGTGTCCAAACCATCATCATCTCTCCTGGACCCAGACCCCAGCTCTTACTCGGTGCTACTGCTTCCCTTCTTACCTCTTTAGATCGCACCTCCACACAATAGCTAAAGAGCTCCTTGAAAAAGTCATTCCATTGCCCTACTTGCACCATCCCATGGTTTTCCCTGAGAGGTGGGCTAAAACCCAAACCCCTTACTGTGGCCTCCAGGGCCTGACCCACCCCAGCCCTCACTTACGTCTCTGATCTTATGTCACACTATTCTCTTCCTCACTTACTCTGTCCTGGACTTCTTTTCTTGAACACAACTCATTTGTTTCTTCCTCAGCGCCTTTGCACTTGTCGTTCCCTCTGTCTGGAATGCACTTCTCCCTGATTTCCCGATTTCACGTCCTTCTCAGCTCAATTGTCATCTCGTCAGGAAGAGGCCTTCCCTGAACATCCCATGTTGCAAGCACCCCCATGTCCAGATTCTATTTCTCACAGCGTGGACCACTCCTTGAAAGGATCTCGTTCAGCCTCTGCTTAATTGTTTATTCTCTGTCTCCTAAAACAGAATGCTGAGTCCATGAGAGCGGGAACAATGTTTGTCCATCTTCCTCATCACTTCTTCCAGCGTTGCATGACTGTCATCCACTGATCAGAGGTATTGGCTTTACCTGGCAGCTTGTTAGGAATGTCAAGTACCTTAGTCCCCACTTTACAAAATACGCCTTTTAATATTATCCATGGAGGCTCTAATGCAGTTTATAGTTTGCAAAGCAGTGTTCCTTGAAAATAGAGGTGCCTTGAAAACAGAGATTTTCGACAAACAGAGATTTTCGAGTGAATGATGTCACTCTGCATCTCAAAGATGTAGGCAGTCAGTGTTCCATGTCACTGAACTTTATAAGTCTTCTGAGACTACAGAATTTTAATTTAGCTAATGAGTAAAAGGGATTCCCTCAATAATATAAATGCATTTGTCATTAATCATCAAGTTTCTGAGAAACCAAATCACAGCACCTCTGATGTGCCTGAGAGTCTGTGGTTTCATAACAGACATGAGCAATGTCCTATTTTAGTGGACAGGATTATCATTGCTCCAGGAAGACTTATTCATTCTCCTGATGCAATTTTTAAAATGAGGTCCACTGCTCAAACTGGTAATTATTTGAACAATATTCAGTTATGGCCATAAAGTAGCATAACTAATTTTTTAACAAACACAGCAGAACACAGAGTTCAAACTGAGCCAATTCCTTCAAATTACCCACCATGGATTAATACTAAACAGCAAAAGATAAATTAAACTTGGACCTTTGCTATGATTATGACTATGCATACAAGAAGGAAGTGGAAAGGAATGTAGATAGAAGAAGATGGACAATTTGTTGCGGAGAAGGGCTCAGTTTTTCAGTCTCGGTTTTATGCTTTCCACTCACTATAAAATTCTCCCCAATCAATAAATATAGGAAGTTTATTATTAAAAATTATAGAAGTGATACAACTGATGCATTAAACAGGCAAATTTCTGCCTCTTGGTATGGGAAAAACCAAATATTTTGAGGTTACCTGACTGGGTTCAAATCCCTTTCCAGCTTTCCTTTCCAGCAGGATGACTTGAACCCTCAAAGACCTTGATGGCTTAGAGAATATGGATGGAAAAAAACCTTACTTGCAGTGTTGTTTTATGTCAAGTTCTGAGGACATGTTTGGGGTTCAAAAGTGTCATTGTTCTTTTCTACCTTTTTTCTCTTTTGCATGCAAAAGAACTCATAAGGCTGGTGCAAAATATCTGAAAGACTAACAGCAAATAGGACTGGATTTGCTGGCATTCTGCTTATGCAGGGGATGAGCGCAGCAAGCAAGTGGATACCAATAAAATTGCTGAAGCTGCAAGATGTTTCAAAGTTACATTAAAGAGCAAAAAGCTACCCGCAAAAGAGTTTACATATTCATATGCATTAGAGTAGTTAGAAGAATATATACTCCCTACAATAATTTCCCAGCTTTATTAATCTACTTTATTTTATTTTATATTATTTTATTTGACTTGATTGTATTTGACTTCATTTACTTGGTTTGACTTTATTTTCTTTTGCAAACACACCTGTGTTGCCTACGCTGGCTTGGACACCATTCTCCGTGCTTTACAAATACCAGCTCATCCATCCTCCCAGCAATCCCATGCGTTGGCACAATTATCAGCCCCTTTTCACAGATGAAGAAACTGAGGCACATAGAAGTAAAATATTCTACAAAGTCCCACTGGCGATTGGCTCAAGATAGTTTTAGCCACTGTAAACATACAGTCTGATTTACTAGTTCACTCTGCACAATCCGGGGCAGTTTTTAAAAGTCCAATCCACTGAGTGAGAAAGCGATGCATGCTACAGAGACTATTTCTGCAAACAGCAGCAGGTATTGCAGCGGTGTTAAAGTGGAACTGAGCTTCTTTTCCGACTCACAGGAATGAGTGGGAGAAAACTCCAAAAAAGGTGAGTAGCTGAAGGCATCTAAACAGAGGAAGAGTTTCAAGTTCCGGTACACTGCTTAAATAATTTGCATCCAAAGGTGGGCAGCTGAGATACATGAAAAAGGCACTGAGCATAGAGATTGAAGAAACGAGCTGTGGCTTCTGGCAGATCTGCCATCCAGCTGTGTGTCTTTGCCCAAGTCACTTACACTCTCTGACCTTCAATTTCTTTATCATGAAGCTCAAGAGTGTTGCCTTTATTGCCTAGAGGGCTAAAGAAAATCAAACTAATAACAGCTCCTGACACATAGTAGGTACACGACAGAAACACTGGTTGAGCTTGAATTGAAAGTTGGGATGGTCGACGCATACACAGTGGATCTCTAAAAAGGAGATTTGTTTCCCTGCAATTAACACTCTGCCTCCAAATTGGAAAACACACCACCAATCTGAGAAATGCACAATATTCATTCTCTTGTGCTGTTGGGTCCTGAATTTTTTATCTCCCAAGAATAATGACCTCAGCCCTGGGCATTTCCAGGGGATTAATGACCAGCAGAATTTAATGACCCCAGCTCCAGTCTAGAGCCATCTCCCATTCCCTGGGTACTCATTAATCCCAGGTTGCCCAGCAGCCTTTCTTCTCACTGCAACAATCATGCTCAAGTTCAGCCCTGATGCAAGTGGAGGGACCACTGGGACTCCACGCCTCTACTTCAGTCTCAGGCCGGATTCAAGCTCCAGCCACTGGCTCATTTATTTACAGGGGAAGCCAGACAGTAATTAAAATATGCTAAGGAAGTCCCCCCTTTTCTACAGCAGCTCAAATACATCCCTCCCACCCAAACCACCTCCCCTTCAATACACACAATATTAACTTTTAGGGAGGCAGCTCAGCATTGCTTCACATTTTATGTGGAAGGATTTCATGAGATTTTAATGAGTTTCTACCACCGGAAAAGAAAGCTCACAAAGGATCCAAATGGCTTTGTCTTGTGCAGCAATGCTAGAATGATGACACACTTCAATATTTGGTTTCTGTAAGGATATATGCATATGCTGATGTATGCATGCCAGCCCCTAAGCATTTCTGCTTGCAAAAGTGCACAGTGAAACAGTGTTGCTGATTCATGGTGTGGTCCATGGGATAAAACCTTGGGCTGGATTTCCTCAGTGGGCATCTGCCGGCTGGACCACATGCTGTCCTGTGTCACCAGCACCAAGGCACCTTCACTTGGATATGCAGTTTATTCATTTGTCCAATGGTCAAACTGTAAGTCTCCAAAATTACTGCTCCCTGGGGAAAAAAAAATTCATTCCCATTAATGAGCTGACAGGTAGTTCAAATGTCACCATCTTTCTTTCCAGGGATCAAATCAGAAGTAAAAGAAGTAATGCTTATGAAATGACCAGCATACGTTAGGTGCTTACATCCCCCCAACAGCCTCTGAGATGGTCCTTATTTCTCTGATGAGGAGACCAAAGTTTAGAAAGGATAAAGAAATGGCCTAATCAGTAAGTGACTGTGGGGAGAGGAACCCCAGAGACCATACTTCCTTCTCCTCCATATTGTCTGGACGACAAGCCTTGGAAGGACTTCTGGGCTGCAGTCATAAGTCACGTGGGCCCAGGGCTGGGGTTACAAGCCAGTGAGGCAGGTGCCTCCCTGTGCAGCAGCTGGGGGGTATCACAGGTAGCTGGATGAAGGAGAACCAGCGTGAGAGCGCCAAGACCTAGGGACAGGAGTGATGCCAGGAAAGCTGGAACAGAGCGTGGAAATCCCACTTAGTAGCTTGAGATAAAGAAAGGTATTTTTTTAAAGAAATACCTCCATGTTGATATGTGTGTTAATACATATGTGTATGTGTGCATACCCATAGCTTATGCACACACACTTACATATGTATGCTTGTACTAATAGTGACATACACATATGTTTATTATTCAAAACCTCTCTAATTCAAAATCTGTGTACCAAAAATGGCCAACTTCCCCTTCTGAACTATTTTTGCTGATTTTTTTCATTTCATAAGGAGATTAGCTTTTCAACATTTTTTTCTTCTTTTTCTTCCAGTTTTATTTGAGATATTGTTGACATGAAGCTCTGTATAAGTTTAAGATGTTCGGCATAACGATTTAATTTAAAAACATCATAAAATGATGACGACAATAAGTTTACTGACTATCCATTATCTCCTATAGATAAACAATTAAATAAATAGAAAAAATAGCTTTCTTTCTGATGAGAACTCTTCAAATTTACCCTCGTAACAAATTTTGTACATAACATACAGCCATGTTCATCCTATTTATCATGTACATTTGATTTTATAAATATGTTCTTCATAAAGAATACGTCCATATATTTCACAAATGCTTGAGGAAGAAAGTAAAAATCTCCCAATATCCCACCAGCAAGTGCTCTAGACATGACTCTCTAGGGGAGAGGAAAGAAACATGGCCTCTGGGAACATCTTTCCCTTCCAGTTAAATCCCTGTGCTTCCTTATTAAAGCCTGAGCTCATTGTGGGCAGGGACTATGTCTTGCCCATCTCTGAATCTCCAGGTCCTGCCCAGGACCAAGCATAGCTGAGTTTCATAAGTGTAGCTGGCTGAACGCAAGGCTGTGTGACCCCAGGAAAGAAACCAAGAAACATCAGTGACCCATCAGAGGTGGGAATTTTTACAAGCCAGAGAATACAACCTTTTAGGTAGATGGTATTAACAATACGGTAGGTGGCTTCTGAGTGACCTTAGAATCTCAGTTCAGTGGTGGAAAGGAGTCTTAATCCTATCAATAACAACATAAACTTCAACTTACAAAGTGTTTTGTACCCATGACCTCATTGGTCTTCATGAGAACCCCATGAGAAAAGCTACTCCTGGTCCCATTTTTCAAATGAGTCGATGAAAGTTTAGAAAGGGCAATTTATTTCCTGAAGGGTCAAATACCTAGAAAGTTCTAGTCTTGGGTTCAAGGACTAGATGTAGTAAAGCTGAATTCTAGACTCTTCCCAAGGTGGTAGATATCAAGCCATCACCACATTTATCCTTCTCTCTCACTCTCCAAGTTCCAAAAATCCAGGGCTAATTCTACGTGAGGTTTCTTTGAACATAATAAAGCAGTCCCTTCTGACGATTGACTAGAACAAGGGAGAAAAAAGGTCAGGAAAAAGAACACTTTTTACCATTGAGGAATCAGAAGCACAGAGAGAGAGGGTGAGTCCCTCAGTTTCACTCAGCGTCCAGGGCTTTGTCCTTTCCATCTCTTTGCACGCTTCCTTCCCACAACTTGCTATGACCTTCTTGTTTTGCCCACCCCAAAGGCCTCCACTGCCACAAATTATATATATTGTTTAGCTGAATCCTTGGATAAATTTAAGGCATTGTTTGAAACGCATGCCTTCTTCTGTTGTCTCTGCAAAAATTTTTGGTCGATTGAGCAACAATAACGTGGATTCTTCTACGAGTATCTCGGGATGCTTGCCTAGAATACTGTCTGTAAATGCCATTGTATGGTAGTCAATTAAACCCCATTGTCTATAAAAGTCACCTGTCTGACTTGGGGGAAAGTGGTATGAATGCAAAAGACCCAACAACGTGTTGAAACTGAAATCTAACCAAATAATTTATGCCACTCAGCTTGAAAGGGGAAAGAGCGAGCAGTATTTTTGGTGCCTGGAAGCTGGGTGGTGATTTTATGAGCCTGTTCTGATTGCTCAGGGTTGCTGATGGGGGAAGGAGGCACCCGAAGTTAAACTGCCTCTGAAAACTAAGACAAGGAAGACAAAGAATACTTTTTTGTCATCTTGGCGCAAATGAAGGAACCTTGTCATTCCATCTTCACAAGACGGTGCTCAGAAATGAAATGCTCAACTCCACTGGGACAGCCATTTTTTTGCTGTTATTACAGAAGAAAATTATAACCATAAAAATGTCCAATTTAGAAAAAAAGGTGCCACTTTAGTGTCATTTGCATAAAAGCTGTTACACACAAATTGTTATAAAGACAAATGTGTAGTACTCTTGTTGAAAATTGCTTATACCTTTGGTGCTTCGCCTCAAACGACATAAAGCCCTCTTCAAACGGAAATTCGTTCTCAGGTAAATAAAGCTGAAAGTGAAATTTCACCTATTTGAAAGGACGTGAGTGGTTTTCCTGTGATCTTAAACAGATGCTGAGAGGCTGGGCCCTCTCCTTCTACCCTTGCTCGGTCTCATCCTCCCGTTGATGGGTGGCCCCCATCACACGGGCCTTATAAGGACAGGTCCTGAAGCTAGTGATGGACCAAGTCCATGGATGCCCAGGACACCGTGCAGGTACAGGCGGGCAGGAGGCTTGCAGAGAAGGAGGCCCGAGCTGGGAAGGGGCTGATGACTCTTCTCTGAAAATTAGCACTCATAAGAGAGACTGCAGACCTGTCACAGCCCACATGACACCCCAGTCCTGCCCTCTGGTGTAATCTTGTTCACTCCTTATCTCACACGCTAAGCATCACCATGGGGAACATTTATGAGTGCATGTCTGTCACTCCTCCTGTGCTGCCCCTTCTGCCTGGAATGACCTTCTGACTTATCCTGAAGAATTTCAACTTATTCTTCAAGAGTCATCTTGAGTGACTGACTTTTCTTCCCCTTACTGCCCATGGTCTGTTGCTCACTCCCTCTGCTAGCCTCCTTACAGAGGTATTAATATTCATTCATTAATATTAAGTGGTTGATTAATAACTTACCACAACGGTGACTCACTTTCCTGCCATGTCTCCCACCCAAAGGCAGGACCTGTGTCTAGTGCATTGACATAGTTCAATTACAGACCCACTCTGTTCAAAAAGTCCTATTCAACAAATGAATGATTGTTATTTATTCATATGATGGGTTGCATTTTTAGTGAACTTCTAATTAGAAAGCACTTCCACTAAAATACCTCCTGACTTATTTTAATCAGGCAATTTTAGAGCATTGTAAAAACAGTTGTATGTTGTTGTTGTAGTTTTCCTTTTTTGATAAAAAAGACTTTACTGAGGTAAATTGATGTAGAAGATGCACACATTTAATATATACATCTTGATGAGTTTGGACATATGTATACACCCATGATACCATCACCATCATCGAGGAACTAAACACATACCACACCTCCAAAGATTTCCTTATTTCTTTATGTTCTTGTGGGTGTGTTTGTGTGTGTGTGATAAGAACATTTAACATGAGATCTATCCTCTTAATATACTTTGAAGTACACAATACCATATTATTATCTATAGGCTCTTGGTTGTCCAGCTGATTGGTAGAACTCATTCTTCTTGCATAATTAAAACTATATCCATTGAGCAACAACTCCCCAATTCCTCCTTCCCCCAGTCCCTAGCAACCACCATTCTATCTTCTGATTTTGTGAGTTTGACTGTTATGTAATCATGCAGTATGTGTCATTCTCTGTCTGGCTTATTCCGTGTTGTAGCCTAATGCTTTCTAGATTCATCCATGTTGTTGCAAATGGTAGGATTTCTTTTTTTTCAGGTTGAATAATATTCCATTGTATGTATATACCAGATTTTTTCCCAGCTTTATTGAGGTATAATTGGTGTACCGAAATTGCACAGAATTAATGTATATAATTTTATGGGTTTGGACATATGTGAACACTCATGTTACCATCACCACAATCAAGGTAATAAACATAGCCATCGCCTCCAAAAGTTTTCTTGTGCCCCTTTGGTTGTGTGTGTGTATGTGTATATGTTTGTGTGTGCTAAAAACACCTAAAAGCATATCTATCTTCTTAACATATTTTATTAGTTTTCCAGCTTTATTGAGGTATAACTGACAAATAAAATTGCAATATACTTAGAGTGTACAAAGGGATGGTTTGGATTTGATATGTGTATACATTGTGAAATGATTCTAACACATCCATCACTTCACATAGCTACAATTTTTTTTTTTTGGTGAGGACACTTAAAATCTACTCTCTTAGTAAATTTCAAGTATATAATATAGTATTATTAACTATAGTCATCGTGCTATACATTAGGGACTCAGAACTCATTCATTTTGTAACTGAACATGTGCATCTTTTCACTAACCTCTCCCTATTTTCCTCAACCTCCAGCCCCTGGCAACCAACATTCTACTCTTTATTTCTATGAGATCAACTTTTCTTTTCCTTTTCTAAGATTCCACATATGTAAGTGATAACATATAATATTTGTCTTTCTCTGTCTTGTTTATTTTACTTAGTATAATGACCTCATGCAAAAGAATGGAATTAGACTCCATTCTTACACCGTGCTCAAAGTCAACTCAAAATGGATTAACGACTTAAATGCAAGACTTAACACCATAAAACTCCTAAAAGAAAACATTGAGGAAAAGCTCCTTGACATTGATCTTGGCAAAGATTTTTTGGATTTGCCACCAAAAGCAAAAGCAACAAAAGAAATAATAAAGTGGGACTATATCCAACTAAAAAGTCTCTGTGTAGCAAAGGAAACATCAACAAAATGAAAAAGGCAGCCTATGGAATAGGTGAAAATATTTATAAACCATATATTGCATAGGGAATTAATATCCAAAATACATAAGGAACTCCTGCAACTCAATAGCAAAAATAAATAACCCAATTAAAAAATGAGTAAAGGACCTGAGTAGACATTTTTCCAAAGGAGACATACAAATGACCAATAGGTATATGAAAAGTTTTTCAATCACTAATCATCAGGAAAATGCAAATCAAAACCACATGAGGTATCACCTCACACCTGTTAGAATGGCTCTCATCAAAAAGAAAAGAAATAACAAAAGCTGGTAAAGAAGTAGAGAAAAGGAAACCTTCGTGCACTGTTGGTAGGAATGTCACTTGGTGCAAACACTATGGAAAACTGTATGCAGGTTCCTCAAAAACTTAAAAACAGAACTACCATATGACCCAGCTAATCTATCTCTGGGTATTAATCTGAAGGAAATGAAATCACGACCTTGAAGAGGTATCTGTACTCTGATGTTCATTGTAGTATTATTCACAATAGCCAAGATATGGGAACAACCTAAGTATTCATTGATGAATGAATAAATAAAGAAAATGTCACACACACACACATGCATGCACATGCACACACACATGCACACAGGAAAATTATTTACCTGTAAAAAAGAAGGAAATCCTGCCATTTCCAACAGTGTGAATAGAACTTAAGGGCATTATGCTAAGTGAAATAAGTCAGACAGGGAAAGACAAATACCATATGATCTCTTATATCTGGAATCCAGAAAAACAGAAAACAAAACAAAAACAACAAAATCATACTCATGGATACAAAGAACAGATTTATGGTTCCCAGAGGCAGGTAATGAGGGGTAGGTGAAAGAAATGGGTGAAGGGGCTCAAAAGGTTTTTAAATTTTTTAAGATAATTTTAAAAAGAAATTGAGTTTGCATGCTATTAGTTTATTGTACTTGATACAGGCTGTTGAAAGTTGCTTAAGGGAGATTGAAATTTCCAGTTCAAAGTTTTCCCATCACAAATTTATATTCTCTAACTTAAGGAGAGTAAACTGTTCCCAGAACAGCATAAACTATTTTATTTTGAAATTTTAAAACACTAGTGCTTTAATAGGGAAAAAAACCAAATACATAGTTCCATTTAATACTAGAGTTTTTTTTTTTTTGGCTTCTAACTATAAACAGGATTCTGTATAATTTCCTGGAAATGCTAGTTAAGAGAAAATTCTTTCCATCTTGAAAAATTTTGAAGGAGCTAGTTTAAGTAAGGGCAGAGAAATTAATAGAGGTCTTTAGTTTTGTCACATTTGAATCAACGATGATTGGTGTTTCTTGATATACAATATGAAAATCAATAGGAATTTATTTGAGCTTAGATCACAGGTAACAGTAATATGTAATAATATTCTCAAGTAAATAGAAATTAACAAATTCATATTTTTAACTGAAGAAAGCTCAATCTTGATCTCGTCTTAAATGGAATAAACAGAAAACAAATGTTAGGATATTTTGATCTATCTATAAATGTGGCCTAAGAGAACAAAAAAAGAAACTGACTTTTTAATGAGCACCAACTATATGTCAGGGACTCTGATATGTGTCTAATATAAATAGCAATCCTGTAGGTGCATGTTAATGCTGATTAATTATAGATGAGGTAACTGAAACTCAGAAGGAGTTTTAACCCCGTGACACAGAGCTTAGAAGTGGAAAATCTAGGCTTCCAGCCTCTCAAACATTGATAATAACATGCTTCATATTTATAGCAGTTTACCACTGGTAAATGGGCTTTTTGCATCCCTCAAATTTACCTTTTGCTCCCATCCTGTGTGATAGGTCTAATTGCTCCTGTTTTAGAGATGATGTGGAGAGTATAATATAAAAGGAGCAATACTGGACTTACAGAAAACCTCGTTTTGAATCTCAAATGTGACATTTCCCAGCCTCTGGAAAGTCATTTTCTTCTCACTCTGACTCAACATCCTCTTCTCTGAAATGCCAACTGGGAACCCACATTCAGTGTGTGGCAGAGAAGAAAAGCCTCTGTTCCGTTCCATGGAAGTTAGAAAAGGATTTGCAGTAAGGAGGCAGCTTCTATGAGTCTCAAGAAATAAGAAAGAATGACATGAGTGAACAGGTAGGAAGTAAGAAAATGGATACAGGAATAGGGTGGTTGAGAGGAGCTGGAACTTTTGATGCATGTCACTGGGAGAAGACAGATGACATTGGCAAAGTGGTCGGAACCAGGTCACAAATAATGCTGGGAGTCTTCCTTATGTTCGCATTGGTAGAGAATTTAATGGTTCCTGTAATGAATCAATTGGAATCATTGTTTCACCTCCCTTGCTTCGCAAATGATTCTCTTCTGTTTTAGCTGAGAGAGGCAAAATGAAGGCAGAGTTGGGAATTTGAGGGTCCTGGGAGGTTGCTGAGTTTCTATTAGGAATGGGAGGTGCTTCTGCATTGACAACAACTTTCCAGAGAAGCAATGGCCAGATCTCTGCACAGATGGTGGAGGCAGATGAGACATAGGAGAAAACCTTCTGGATGTCCAAACAGCAGAAGCCACATAAATGTACAAGAACACTTCGGTCCTCTGAACCACACACAGCAAGTATTTTCCTGAGTCCAAAGGTTTGTTTTCGCATGTACATCATTTAGATAGGCTCACGTCATTTTTTTCCCCTCTAATAGAAGAATAATTCTTTAATAAGTATTTTCCCAACTTTTTCTGGTTGAGAAAATATTTGATCAAGTAACTGTTAAGGGGCCAGACACTTAGATTTTCTATATGAGAAGTTATAAGGAAAAAAATAATTTTAGGTTATGAAAATATTCCATATGTACATATTTTCAAAATGGATGTTAAAAAAGAGAGGAGACCTTCAAGATGGCAGAGGAGTAAGACATGGAGATCACCTTCTTCCCCACAAATACATCAGAAATACATCTACACGTGGAACAACTCCTACAGAACACCTACTGAACGCTGGCAGAAGACCTCAGATTTCCCAAAAGGCAAGAAACTCCCCACGTACCTGTGTAGGGCAAAAGAAAAAAGAAAACAACAGAGACAAAAGAATAGGGACGGGACCTGCACCAGTGGGAGGGAGCTGTGAAGGAGGAAAGGTTTCCACACACTAGGAAGCCCCTTCGTGGGTGGAGACGAGGGGGATGGAGGGGGGGAAGCTTCAGAGCCAGGGAGGAGACCGCAGCAACAGGGGTGCAGAGGGCAAAGCAGAGAGATTCCCACACAGAGGATCAGCGCCGACCAGCACTCACCATCCCAAGAGGCTTATCTGCTCACCCGCTGAGGTGGGCGGGTGACTGGGAGCTGAGGCTTGGGCTTCAGAGGTCGGATCCTATGGAGAGTACTGGGGTTGGCTGCGTGGACACAGCCTGAAGGGGGCTAGTGCGCCACAGCTAGCTAGGAAGGAGTCTGGGAAAAAGTCTGGACCTGCTAACGAGGCAAGAGACCATTGTTTCGGAGTGCACGAGGAGAGGGGATTCAGAGCACCACCTAAACAAGCTCCAGAGACAGGCACGAGCCACAGCTATCAGCGCGGACCACAGAGACGGGCATGAGACGCTAAGCCTGCTGCTGCCGCCACCAAGAAGCCTGGGTGCGAGCACAGGTCACTCTCCACACCTCCCCTCCTGGGAGCCTGTGCAGCCCACCACTGCCAGGGTCCTGTGATCCAGGGAAAACTTCCCCAGGAGAATGCACGGTGCGCCCCAGGCTGATGCAACGTCACGCCATCGTCTGCCGCTGCAGGCTCGCACCACATTCCATACCCCTCCCTGCACACACCGCCCCCCCCCCCCGCCCGCCTGAGTGAGCCAGAGCCCCCTAATCAGCTACTCTTTTAATGCCGTCCTATCTGGGCGGGAACATATGCCCTCAGGCGACCTACACGCAGAGGTGGGGCCAAATCCAAAGCTGAGCCCTGGGAGCTGTGTGAACAAAGAAGAGAAAGGGAAATCTCTCCCAGCAGCCTCAGGAGCAGTGGATTAAATCTCCACAATCAACTTGCTGTAGCCTGCATCTGTGGAATACCTGAATAGACAACGAATCATCCCAAATTGAGGCATTGCACTTTGGGAGCAACTGTAGACTTGGGGTTTGCTTTCTTCATCTAATTTGTTTCTAGTTTTATGTTTATCTTACTTTAGTATTTAGAGTGTATTATCATTGATACATTTGTTTATTGATTTGGTTTCTCTCTTTTTTTCCTATATAGATATATATATTTTTTTCCTTTTTCCCTTTTTGTGAGTGCATATGTGTATGCTTCTTTGTGTGATTTTGTCTGTATAGCTTTTCTTTTACAATTTGTCCTAGGGTTCTGTCGGTCCATTTTTTCTTTTTTTTTTTTTTTTAGTAAAGTTTTTAGCACTTGTTTTCATTGGTGGATTCGTTTTATGGTTTGGTTGCTCTCTTCTTTCCTTCCTTCTTTCTTTTTGTATTACTTTTTATTTTTTTAAAATTTTTAATAATTATTTTTATTTTAATAACATGATTTTCTTTTTTTCTTTCCTTCTTTCTTTTTTTCTCCCTTTTCTTCTGAGCCATGTGGCTGACAGGGTATTGGTGCTCTGGCCGGGTGTCAGGTCTGTGCCTCTGACTTAGGAGAGCCGAGTTGAGGACATCGGTACACCAGAGACCTCCCAACTTCAAGTAACATCAAACAACAGAAGCTCTCCCAGAGATCTCCATCTCGACGCTAAGACCCACCTCCACTCAACGACCGGCAAACTACAGTGCTGGACACCCTATGCCAAACAACTATCAAGACAGGAACACAAACCCACCCATAAACAGAGAGGCTGCCTAAAATCATAATAAGGTCACAGGCACCCCAGAACACACCACCAGATGTGGTCCTGCCCACAAGAAAGACAAGATCCAGCCTCATCCACCAGAACACAGGCACTACTCCCCTCCACCAGGAAGCCTACACAACCCACTGAACCAACCTTAGCCACTGGGGACAGACACCAAAAACAAAGGGAACTACGAACATGCAGGCTGCAAAAAGGAGACCCCAAACACAGTAAGTTAAGCAAAATGAGAAAACAGAGAAACACACAGCAGATGAAGGAGCAAAGTAAAAAACCACCAGACCAAACAAATGAAGAGGAAATAGACAGTGTACCTGAAAAAGAATTCAGAGTAATGGTAGTAAAGATATCCAAAATCTTGGAAATACAATGGAGAAAATGCAAGAAATGTTTAACAAGCACCTAGAAGAACTAAAGAGCCAACAATGATGAACAACACAATAAATGAAATTAAAAGTTCTCTAGAAGGAATCAATAGCAGAATAACTGAGGCAGAAGGATGGATAAGTGACCTGGAAGGTAAAATAGTGGAAATAACTACTGCAGAGCAGAATAAAGAAAAAAGGATTAAAAGAATTGAGGACAGTCTTAGAGACTTCTGGAACATTAAATGCACCAACACTCAAATTATAAGGGTCCCAGAGGAAGAAGAGAAACAGAAAGGAACTTAGAAAATATTTGAAGGGATTATAGTTGAAAACTTCCCTAATATGGGAAAGGAAATAGATAATCAAGTCCAGGAAGCGCAGAGAGTCCCATACAGGATAAATCCAAGGAAAAACACACCAAGACATATATTAATCAAACTATCAAAAATTAAATACAAAGAAAAATATTAAGAGCAGCAAGGGAAAAACAACAAATAACATACAAGGGAATCCCCATAAGCTTAACAGCCGACCATTCAGCAGAAACTCTGCAAGCCAGAAGGGAGTGGCAGGACATATTTAAAGTGATGAAAGGGAAAACCCTACAACCAAAATTACTCTACCCAGCAAGGACCTCATTCAGATTCGAGGGATAAACTAAAACCTTTACAGAGAAGCAAAAGCTAAGAGAACTCAGCACCACCAAACCAGCTTTACAACAAATGCTAAAGGAACTTCTGTAGGCAGGAAACACAAGAGAAGGAAAAGACCTACAATAACAAACCCAAAACAATTAAGAAAATGGTAATAGGAACATACATATGCATAATTACCTTAAATAAAAATGGATTAAATTCTCCAACCAAAAGACATAGACTGGCTGAATGGATACAAAAGCAAGACCTGTATATATGGTGTCTACAAGAGACACATTTCAGACCTAGGGACACATACAGACAGAAAATTAGGGGATGGAAAAAGATATTCCATGCAAATGGAAATCAAAAGAAAGCTGGAGTAGCAATTTTCATATCAGATAAAATAGACTTTCAAATAGAGACTATTATAAGAAACAAAGAAGGACACTACATAATGATAAAGAGATCAATCCAAGAAGATATAACAATTGTAAATATTTATGCATCCAACATAGGGACACCTCAATACATAAGGCAAATAATAATAGCCATAAAAGGGGAAATCGACAGTAACACAGTCATAGTGGTAGACTTAAACACCTAACTTTCACCAATGGACAGATCATCCAAAATGAAAATAAATAAGGAGACACAAGCTTTAAATGATACATTAAACAAGATGGACTTAATTGATATTTATAGAACATTCCATCCAAAAACAGAATAAACTTTCTTCTCAAATGCTTATGGAACATTCTCCAGGATAGATCACATCTTGGGTCACAAATAAAGCCTTGGTAAATTTGAGAAAATTGAAATCGTATCAATTATCTTTTCCTACCACAATGCTATGAGACTAGATATCAATTACAGGAAAAATCTGTAAAAAATACCAACACACGGAGGCTAAACAATACACTACTAAATAACAAAGAGATCACTGAAGAAATCAAGGAAGAAATCAAAAAATACCTAGAAAGAAATGACACAGAAAACACGATGACCCAAAAGCTATGGGATGCAGCAAAAGCAGTTCTAAGAGGGAAGTTTATAGCAATACAATCCTACCTCAAGAAACAAGAAACATCTCAAATGAACAATGAAACCTTACACCTAAAGCAATTAGAGAAAGAAGAACAAAACCCCCAAAGTTAGCAGAAGGAAAGAAATCATAAATATCAGGTCAGAAATAAATGAAAAATAAGTGAAGGAAATGATAGCAAAGATCAATAAACTAAAAGCTGGTTATTTGAGAGGATAAAAAAAATTGATAAACCATTAGCCAGACTCATCAAGAAAAAAAGGGAGAAGACTCAAATCAATAGAATTAGAGATGAAAAAGGAGAAGTAACAACTGACACTGCAGAAAAACAAAGGATCACGAGAGATTATGACAAGCAACTATATGCCAATAAAATGAACAACCTGGAAGAAATGGACAAATTCTTAGAAAAGCACAACCTTCCGAGACTGAACCAGGAAGAAATAGAAAATATAAACAGACCAATCACAAGCACTGAAATTGAAACTGTGATTAATAATCTTCCAACAAACAAAAGCCCAGGACCAGATGGCTTCACAGGCAAATTCTATCAAACCTTTAGAGAAGAGCTAACACCTATCCTTCTGAAACTCTTCCAAAATATAGCAGAGGGAGGAACACTCCCAAACTCATTCTACAAGGCTACCATCACCCTGATACCAAAACCAGACAAAGATGTTACAAAAAAAGAAAACTACAGGCCAATATCACTAATGAAAAGAGGTGCAAAAATACTCAACAAAATACCAGCAAACAGAATCCAGCAGCACATTTAAAAGATCCTACACCATGATCAAGTGGGGTTTATCCCAGGAATGCAAGGATTCTTCAATATATGCAAATCAATCAATGTGATACACCATATTAACAAACTGAAGGATAAAAACCATATGATAATCTCAATAGATGCAGGAAAAAGTTTCAAAGAATTCAACACCCGTTTTTGATAAAAACTCTCCAGAAAGTAGGCATAGAGGGAACTTACCTCAACATAATAAAGGACATATATGACAAACCCACAGCCAACATCATTCTCAATGGTGAAAAATTGAAACCATTTCCGCTAAGATCAGGAACAAGACAAGGTTGCCCATTCTCACCACTATTTTTCAATATAGTTTTGGGAGTTTTCACCACAGCCATCAGAGACAAAAAAGAAATAAAAGGAAGCCAAATCAGAAAAGAAGTAAAACTGTCACTGTTTGCAGATGACATGATACTGTACATAGAGAATCCTAAAGATGCTACCAGAAAATTACTAGAGCTAATCAATGAAGTTGGTAAAGTAGCAAGATACAAAATTATTGCACAGAAATCTCTTGCATTCCTATACACTAATGATGAAAATCTGAAAGGGAAATTAAGGAAACACTTCCATTTACCATTGCAACAAAAAGAATAAAGCACCTAGGAATAAACTTACCTAAGGAGAAAAAAGACCTGTATACAGAAAACTATAAGACACTGATGAAAGAAATTAAAGATGACACAAACAGATGGAGGGATATATCATGTTGTTGGACTGAAAGAATCAACATTGTGAAAATGACTATACTACCCAAAACAATCTACAGATTCAATGCAATCCCTATCAAACTACCAATGGCATTTTTCACAGAACTAGAACAAAAAAATTCACAATTTGTATGGAAACACAAAAGACCCTGAATAGCCAGAGCAATCTTGAGGAAAAAAAACCGAGCTGGAGGAATCAGCCTCCTGGACTTCAGGCTATACTACAAAGCTACAGTAATTAAGATAGTAGGTTACTGGCCCAAAAACAGAAATATAGATCAGTGGAACGGGATAGAAAGCCCAGAGATAAATTCATGCACACATGATCACTTTATTTTTGATAAAGGAGGCAAGAATATACAACAGAGAAAAGGCAGCCTCTTCAATAAGTGGGCATGGGAAAACTTGACAGCTATAGTCTGTCATACAGAGTGAAGCCAGTCAGAAAGAGAAAATCAAATACCGAATGCTAACATATACCTGTGATCAAAAGAAAAAAAAATGGTTCTGAAGAACCAGGGGCAGGACAGGAATAAAGACGCAGACGTAGAGAATGGACTTGAGGACATGGGGAAGGGGGAGGGTAAGCTGGAACAAAGTGAGAGTGAGGCATGGACATACATACACTTCCAAATGTAAAATAGATAGCTAGTGGGAAGCAGACGCATAACATAGGGAGATCAGCTCAGTGCTTTGTTACCAGCTAGACGGGTGGTATAAGGAGGGTGGGAGGGAGACACAAGAGGGAGGAGATATGGGGATATACATATATGTATAGTTGATTCACTTTGTTATAAAGCAGAAACTAATACACCATTGTAAAGCAATTATACTCCAATAAAGATGTTAAAAATAAATAAAGTGTATGGATCTTAAAAAAATAAAATAAAATAAATACATTTTTTTAAAAAAGAAATGAAATAATAAATTTGGGACTTTTAGGATATGTGAACTTTTATAATTTCAAAATGAGTGGTAAAGGATTTTTCGGTTACTGTAGTTAGAATAAGTACAACTCAGACTTTATATTTTCAAAAGAAAAATAAAAGTGAGAATATTCAGCTTGGGTATACGTGAAATTTTTCTGCCAAATTTTTCAACGTTGGCGTTTTTCCTGCTTGGGAAAAGCATTGCTCCAGCCGTGCGGACCACAGAGACAGTAAGAGACTTTGGGTCTCTTTAAGGAAGGATCACCACAATGCTAAGATGGGATGTCCCCCTGTATTAGAGAAGAACTTAAAGATGCATGGAGAGGAAAATGTGATTATTTTAAAGATCACAGGTCTCAATGAGATAAGTCTAAGGAGGTGGCGATCTCACCATAGCCGAATTGGATAAGACGATTTTTCTCAGGCCGTTTCATCAAGGCTTGTCTAGATTAGACACTCATGAAACTGCTGCTGGTAAGTCTGAAAAGGAAACTGCTAAAACCAAGACATTTACTTAGCTCTTTCAGAAAGTTTCATGCAATCTAAAAATACTGTGTATCTCTTAAGAGTTGGATATCCATGATTATATGTAGTCTGAGAATGTACGTACAGCAATAAGCATAGAATGGCAGAAATATCAAGACAGTCACACACAGGTTTTGGGGGCATAAGAGAGATATAATAAAGAGCATCCCTTCCCCCCACATGACTATTTTTTAAATTTTTATTGAAATATAGTTGATTTACATGTGTTAGTTTCAGGTGTACAGCAAAGTGATTCAGTCACACACCACACACACACACACACACATATATTCTTTTTTATATTATCTTACATTATAGGTTATTACAAGATACTGAATACAGTTCCCAGTAGGTCCTTGTTGGTTATCTACTTTATATATAGTAGTCTGTTAATCCCAAACTCCTAATTTAACCCTCCCCCATCTCTTTCCCCTTTGGTAACCACAAGTACGTTTTCTATGTCTGTGGGTCCATTTCTGTTTTGAATATAATAAGTTCTTTTATATCATTATTTTCAGATTCCACATATAAGCAATATCATATGATATTTGTCTTTCTGTGTCTGGCTTACTTCACTTAGTATGAATATCTCTAGGTTCATCCATGTTGCTGCAAATGGCATTATTACATTCTTTTTTATGGCTGAGTAATATTCCATTGTGTATATATACCACACTTTCTTTATCCATTCATCTGTCAATGGACATTTAGGTTGTTTCCATGTCTTGGTTATTTTAAATAGTGCTGCTATGAACATCGGGGTGCACGTATCTCTTTGAATTCAGGTTTTCTTCGGATATGTGATTTGAAACCTATTGAGAAGCCAACCAGAGTCAGCAGATTGAAGCCATGGGATGCCTTGATTACTGATCAAGCAGCTCATGAATATGGAGGATTCTATCTGCAGACAAAGGGACTTCCTAGTACTTAAGTCCCAGAATGGGGTTACCACAAGCACCTTTGCTCGGGGAACCTGGCTCTATAAAGCTGACAGCATCAAGGAAGGAGTAGAAGTCACATTCTCTGGACAAATGACTCCCACTGGAAAAAAAGATCTGAGCCGAGCATCCCAGGGCATTCCTTCCAAAGTTTCCCACCAGAGAGTTCACCCCTCCTTCCCAAGGGAAGAGAGATAGAGATTGGCTAGTCGTGGGGTGCTAGCAGAATCCCCTCCGCCCGCCAACTTGGGGGGAAATTCCAGGATGGGGAAGAAGTACCCACCCCCCTCCAAAGGCAGGTTAAAATTGGGCTACTGGCTTTCTCCAGAACACAGAAATAGGACAAGACCCAGCTTCAACTAAGGCTCCAGCTCCAAAGAGGCAGGCAACAAAGATGGTGTGTGGCTTGGAGGCCAGGTCCCCAGGAAAGCTGTGAGAATGAATGGAAACAATTACCCTGGAGAAAAGATTCCAAAGCAGCCAACATGCTTCAGACATTTTTGTTTTGCAGGGGTGAGGGAGCTGACTTGTTCTCTGGAATTCCAAATGAAAATCTAGGAGCAGTGGTAGAAGTTACAGGAGACAGAATGCATCTCAACATAAGGACAAACTTTCTGACAGTTGGGGTGTGCCTGCACCAGCCACCTTGTGCAGGAGGGAGGTCCTCATCTCTGGGAGTGTGTAAGCTAAAGATGGGGGACCATCTTTCTGGGATGCTGCGAAGGGGTTTTCCTGCTTTGGGTGGGAGGGAGGGCCAGATGGTTTGAGATTCCTCTAGGAGGCTGCATTTCTATGTTTATGTCCCTTCCTAAGACAGACTTGCAGTATTTTGGTGCCTCCTGTGCTTTGAGTCTGAAATTCAGAGATGGTGCATGCCCAAATTTTAGTAAATGCATAAAGTTCAGAAATTTCTGTCACAGTCCACGGAGAGAACACCTGCAATTTTCAGTGTAATCCAATCACCATGTAAACCTCCTCGCCTAACGCTTTTTACACCCTGGTCAAAATGATGGGCAAAGTTTAAGAGTATGTACCATTTACTCTTCCAAGTAGCTTTGTAAACTTATAAGCTCTCTCAAACTGCTCAGCAGCTCTATGAGGCAGTACTGTCCTCATTTGGCCCAGGCAATACTTTGGCGTGTTTATACAGCTTGTAAGTACTGGAAACAGGATCCAGAACCCAGACAGCCTTGGCTCTGCAGCCTGCGTGCCTAGCTTCTGGGCCAAGCTGTATCAGCCTGTAGAGCCTTTCAAGCCATACTCTTTTATAGACCTGAGCTCAAGAGATGCTGTTTCCCATCCAAAGAGGGATTCTCCTCTCTTTTATCAAACTACTCCTGCTTCAAAACTCAAACAAAGGGCACTTCCTCTCTGCTCCATGCCCAACTGGGCTTCAGAATCATTTGAATTGAATAATCTCTTTGTCTGCCTGTTTTCCCCAATGACACAGGGTCTTCCCAATGGCAGAGACTGTGCACTTTTGGTCCTGACACTAGACTGGGCAGAGAGTAGACATCAAATACAGGTTAGCCATGTGAATATGCAACCTGATTGTTCCATTCTGCACAGACAATTCCTTCTGGTACAGGTGCACTTAAGTGAAGCTCCATGAAGCAGGCAGCTGAGGTACTTGAAAGCCCCTGGAATCTGGCTACCTGTGAACAGGTGCACTTGACTGGGACAAGGGCTTGTCATTTGTCTGTCAGTTGGTTCAGAGAAGCAGGTATGCAGACAGGATTAGACACGCAAAAGATTTATTGGAGGAAACGCCTGAGGATGGAAAGGAAGCCAGGGGTTGGGAGAGCCCTCAGACCATAGTGCAGGTCTGACCTGAGTGAACGGGGAGGGAGGAAAGGAAAGCTAGGTGGGGACATCTTCGTCTGTAGGGCTGTGTAATGAAGTGCAACACAGCACTCAGGGAGTCCTCTAGCCAAGCTGCCCACCAGAAGAGTCCTGGGTTTCTAGTTTCTGCACTGGTGTGGTCAGTGTTTGGCCAGGAGCAGCCCATGGAACACAGGTCCTGGGCACTGATGAGCTGATTGATAGATTTCAGAGCACAGCAGCTGAGGTTCGTAGTCAGTTATGCCCAGAGCTCTGAGTTGTGGATATTCACAGCCATCCCATCTTGACATTGACACTTCCCGCACCACCGAGAATAGTGAAGAACCACAGCCATGACTCTTGAGCTGGGCTGTGTCACTACGGTTTCACCAAGATATCTCCAGGGAGAAAGCAAATGCCAGCATCTCCTACAGATTTCAGTGGCTTCTTATCCCTTTAATGATGCTGACTTGCTTTATCATCTTGACCCAGCAAGTTTCTCCAGTCTAAATACAATGCAGAACATTGAAGGGAGAGTCACTGGACTTCCACCCAGGACAGAAGTGGCCAAGATGTGTAAGTATGAGTCTGGAGAGGAGATGAGACTACTGGAGCAACAAGGGATGGAGAGATTCAAGATGCCACTGAGACTACTGATGGTCAGCAGGGCTAGCAGTCCCTTGTCCCTCCAGTTTGCCAGGCCCTGATATAAGCACTTGCCACGTATGAAATCATTTAATGTGTACTGTTCCTGTTTCTCCAGTTTACAGGTGAAGAAACTGAAGCAGGAGGTGATATAACTTACCCAAGACCATATGCTGAATGAGTTACGGAGCTGAGATTTGAACTCAGACAGTCCAAGTCCAGACACCACATCCCTAGGCACTGTGCTCAACCAAAGCCGAGGCAGAGCATCCGTAAGAAGCAGCCCGGGGAAGAGGGCATCATCCAGGTGTGAAAAGAGTTGGACACTCGGGCACTCAGCTCATATAATGCTTGAAGCAGCCAGCCAGCACAGGAGGCACCAAAGGGCCTCACCCTGAGCCAGGAGGACCTTGGCCATCCGATGTATGCACAGGTCACAGCTACTCTGCAGGTCTGCATCCTCTGACCACAGGTGGGATGTGGAGAGACTTGGAACCTATCACATCATCTGCAAACTTAGCATTTCTGTGTGTGTGTGTGTGTGTGTGTGTGTGTGTGTGTGTGTGTGTCTATTTAGACCTGGGAAAACTTCTTCCTAAGCTTGTATTAAGAGCACTTGCAAAACCCTGGGGTAGCTATTGAGTTTCCCCCCAAGTTGAAGAGTGCCAAATGCAATGCCCCAGCTGGTGACAGAGGTCCTGCAGAGTCCCGAATCCTAGCCCACATCATTCTGTAAGATAAAGGGTTTCAGACTAGATCGTGGTTTGAAAATGAAATCTCCAGATCTCAGGCAGCACAGAGGCTCTTAAAAGGGAAGGGCAAGGGCAGCTCCTCTTCAATTCATTCCACAGATACTGAATGAGTGTTTGCAACGTGCAAGACATCGTGGTGAGGAGACAGCAGCGAGCTTGCCGAGGGGAGACAGAACATAACTAGATAAATACAGAACAGTGTTTAGGAAGAAAATGAAAGTCTGGCGGAGGAGTGACCAAGACTGGAGGAGTGCTCCCACCTTGTGGAAAGTTCCCTGTGGCCCTCGAGCAGAGATCTGAATAAGACAAAGCACGTCTAGGGTACATGCACCCCAGGCAGGGGATGAACAAACACAAAGTGGAGGCCAACGGGACAAGAGAGCGTGGGGACCTCGGCAAAGGCAGATCGTGGTGGGTCTTGGGACCATGGTAAAGACTGGGGTTTCCAACTGAGGGATGCTCAGTTATAGAGGGTTTTTTATTTTCCTTAATTAATAAACTTTATTTTTAGAGCAGTTTTATGTTTATAGAAAATTGAGATAACAGAGAGTCCTCACACTCTCTATCCGGCACATGGTTTCCTCTATTGTTAATATCTTGCCTTAGTGTTTGTTACATTTTGTGCATTTCTTACAATTGATGAACCAATGTCGATACATTATTATTAAATAAAGTCCAGGGTTTATATTGGGGTTCACTCCTTTTGTTGCATATGTCTTGATGAGTGGGTCCTGTGAGGTAGCCACCATTACAATAACATACAGAATAGATTTGCTGCCTTAAAAATGTCCTCTGCACCATCTATTCAATCCCCAACCTCCCCACTGGCAACCACTGACTTTTTTTGTGTCTCTAGAATTTTGCCTTTTCCAGAATGTCATATACCTAGACTCACAGTACACGGGCTTTTCAGATTGGCTTCTTTCACTTAGCAATGTCAGTTCTTCCAGATGCATAAGGTTTGTCCATGTCTTTTCATGTCTGGAAGTTCATTTCTTTTGTTCGCTCAATCGTTTTCCAGTGTCTGGATGTACGAAACTTATGAACCCATGGACCTGAGCATCAAAGTTAACCTATTCACCAAGAACATATCAGTTGCTTCCAATTTTTCGTGATGATGCATAAAGACGCCATAAAGAATCATGTGTAGGTTTATTAGTTTTCAATTCATTTGGGTAAGTATTGCACATGATTGCTGGGTCGTATGGTAAGAGTACATTTTGGGTTTTTTTTAAAATGAGGTACAATTAATTTACAATGTTGTATTTGTTTCAAGTGTACAGCAAAGTGATTCAGTTATACATATATGTATATACATATATATAAATACATTCTTTTTCAGATTCTTTTCCATTATAGCTTATTACAAGATATTGAGTATAGTTCCCTGTACTATACCCGTCCCTGTTCCTTACCTATTTTATATATACTAGTGTGTATATGTTAAACTCAAACTCCTAATTTATCACTCCCCACCCATCCACTGCTATCCTTTTTGGTACATTTAGTTTTGTACAAAACCACCAAACTCTCTTCCAGACAAGCAATGGATCTGATTGAGAGTTAAAAGATTCATTTGGCCCTTGGTGAAGAAAAGACCCCAGGTAGGCAAGCTCATGAGCCAGTTGACCAGAACAAATCAGAAGCAACCTATCCAGACTGGAGGAGATGACAGCTGACCAGAGGCAAAGGAGACCCAATGAAAAAGGTTCTCTTCTGAAAACTAGATCTGTTTTGTCTATGGCCCATCCATGAACGATTGCATTTGTAAATAGGTGCTACATTTGTAAAGGGTGCTTGTAAGCCCCTGCCCTGGTGATCTTTGGGACAGCTTCCAGTTCTGTAATCAGAAGTACTGGTTCAGATAGCAAGCAAGAGGTTCAAAGAGGGTCCCTTTGCTTTCTGCAGTTCAAAAATACAGTTTCATACAGTCTCTAAACCTAACAATTTAGCAGGATTTTCCTTTGCAGTAATTATGCAATGATCAGTGTCTCTGTCTCTCTTAGGGAGAAAACCTACTAAATATATGTTCTATCTAAAATTGTTGTTTTTATTGTTATAAACCAGGACAAGTGAGGTGCTGTTTCATATTTAGCAACGTGTAATTTGCTTCTTGTACGTCTTCTTTTAAACTTGTGGTTACCTTGTCTCAAGGTAAAGAGCAGCAAACAATAAATTATTGTCATTATCTTATAATCAAACACAGAGCTGCCAACAATGGATGTCATTATGTCCTAATGGGAAAATAACCAGCCAATTCTACAATGGTCATTATGGCAGCAAAATTAATAATGCTCTGATTCCCCACCCCAACACACAGACTTCTTATTTTCAACACCAATTAAATCTGTTTTCAAGTGTTTCTTCCTGCATTGTTTGAATCCCAGTTAGCAAAATGATTGTTTAGCAAATGAGATCTGGCAGCAGGAACTGAGGAATTCTGCTCTTTAAATTGGAAGCCAGTTAAAGGAGGCAGAGTCTCTGTATTCTGGGGGAATGCGTGCTACCTGGGAGAGGAGCAAAGGAGGGAAGAGGGAATCTGGGAGGGTCTTCAAGGTAAAGTGAGAACCACGTGACAATAATATAAGTAACGCAAAACCATCAACCCGCACATATTCTAAGAAATAAGACATAAGTATTTCTAGCTTCAATTTGCACATAAGCAATCTGAAGCTTAGAGAGATTAAATAAATTCTCAAGGAAGCATGACCAAGGGATGCTGGGGTCCAGGCTGAAGTTCTGATCTTGGGGCATCTGAGTTGTGGCTCATCCAGCAATTTACACATGCTCATCCCTGCAGAGGCAGGGAATTCTTGCCATTGTTCCTTGTGTTTTAAGTGTAAGCTTTTTCAGCAAATTAATAAGGAACCCTTAGTCCTGGGAGCCTACTGTATGCTGGGAACCATTCTAGCCAATAAGGGGCTCAGCATTGCTTTCTTGTTATTGGCTGGCTTTCTTACCTGATCAGCTTCGTTTGGGTGGCACCAAATGCCCTTAGATCCGAGGTCAACAGACTGTTTTTTGTAAATAATGTTTTACAGAAACATAGCCAGGTATTTCTTTTCTTTTAACTTTTTATTTTATATTGGAGTATAGTTGAATAACAATGTTGTGATAGTTTCAGGTGTACAGTGATTCAGTTATACATATACATATATCTATTCTTTCTCATATTCTCTTCCCATTTAGGTTGTTACATAATACTGAGCACAGTTCCCTGTGCTAAGCCATGTATTTCTTTTTCTTCTCTCATTGCCATGGCTAGGACTTCCAAAACTATGTTGAATAAAAGTGGCAAGAGTGGACATCTAAAAATGATTGGAGATATGTATGTGTATAGCTGATTCACTTTGCTGTACAGTAAAAATTAACATAGCTGTACTCCAATATAAATTAATTCTAAAAACTAAATAAAAAATAAATTTGGGGATTGAATTGTGGGGTTTTTTGCAGCCATTTTTTACAACTGACTATGACTATATCTTTTCATTATAATGTAAAAGATTTAATTTGAAAGTAAAATTAAAAATATGTATAGAATGCTCCCTCATTTAATGCTGGTAACAGGAGATGTGAGGAGTCTGACAGAGACCCTTAGGTACCCCAGGCTTGCTATCTGGCCCTGAGCAGAAAAATCAGCTGACCCCTGCCTTAGATGATCTAAGGAAAGATGGTCACTCATACCAAGAGGAATTTCCTGGGACAGATACGAACCAGGGCCAATTCTCAGAGTAGAGTGCTGGTAGAAAGGAGGTGGTCAGAGGGCATGATGCGCAGCTCTGCACCTTGACACCCCTGCAATGGGGCAGGTTCCCGAACTCCTCCGGGTCTCTGCTTCTCCACCTGTAAGAGAGCACAACAGGCACTCCCTCAGAAGATCCTGGGAATTAAATGACTCGATAGATGTCAAACACCTAGGAGCAGACCAGCCACGTAGAGCTCAAAAATATGACCTATTACTATCACATTTTTTTCTAAATTTTATTATTTTGGTGTTTACTGAAAAAAAAAATTGCACCACCTGAAAGCTGAGAGTTATGTTTTATTCGGCGGACTTTTGGAGCACTTAAGCCCAGGAGGCGGCCTCTCAGTTGGCTCTGAGGGACTGCTCTGAAGAGGCAAGAGAGGGGCCAGGATATATAGGAGTTTTTGCAACAAAAAACAGGTATTCAAAACATCAAAAGATTATTGTTTTTTGTTTGTTTTTTTGCGGTACACGGGCCTCTCACTGTTGTGGCCTCTTCCGTTGCGGAGCACAGGCTCCGGACACGCAGGCTCAGCGGCCATGGCTCACGGTCCCAGCCACTCCGCGGCATGTGGGATCTTCCCGGATCAGGGCACGAACCCGTGTCCCCTGTATCGGCAGGAGGACTCTCGACCACTGCACCACCAGGGAAGCCCAAAAGATTATTGGTAATTGAAGAAAACCAGACATGTCAAATTAATGAATTTACCACTTTTCTATGTATGGGAAGATGCAAGAGTCTGGGCTTATTAAAACCATTCCTTTGATATGCACCTTGACTATCTAGGGCCAGTTTCCTACTTCTCCCCATCCTGAGTCCCCTCAGGGTGCACAGTCGGGGCAGCTGCGGTGGCTAAGGGCTCTGTGGCCGCAATATTCTTTGTTTGCAGTGATATTCTTTGTCCACATGGGAACCTAAATGGTTTCATTTGCCTTTAAATCAATCCAGTCCACTTATACAACCCCAAAACAACAGCCAATAGAAACAAACCTCGGGCATCCCGGCATCCCTGCTGGTCTTCCCATTTCCTTCCTCCTGTGCTTCCCCCAGATGAGCTGATGTGTTGCCAGATTTAGAAATAAAAATACAGGATGCCCAGTTCAATTTCAATTTCAAATAAACAACCAATTTCTGTTTTAGGATAAGGATGTCCCATGCCGTACTGTAGATATATTTATCCTAAAAAATTATTAACTTGTTAATCTGAACTTGACATTTAACCAGCAGCACTGTGTCTTGTCTGGCAGGTCTTCATGTGGGGCGTCCCTGGATTCCCGCTCCAGGACGGAGTATTCCATCTCAGTTTGGCTCACCCCTGAGGCTCCTTGCCTTGGACCCCTCTGGGACACAATATGCTCCCGCCACCCTTAGAGAAAGTGACCCCTCCTGGCCCACCCCCGGACAGGCCCATCCCTAAGCTGCTTTAGGCAGGAAAAAGCTTTTAGCAGGAAGAGCACTCTAGATTGCCGGCATTCTGATTAAAGGCAAGTTTCCTTTCGATCAACATTTATTAGCTTGATTTCGTAAGTGGCGAGCAGCGGGACCCACTTCAATAACACATCCTGCCATCATAAGGGGCAGGCAGGGCAACTTAAGTGGACCCTGCAGACTCAGTGTTGGCTTCTGAGCCAACTAAGTATAAATGCGTGACCTGAGTTGCCCAGTGTATTCTGAAATGAGGCTAAAACCAGGTCATTCAGTGTTCCAAAGGCCACCAGCATATCTCTCTGACTGTCCCCTGGACTGGGCTAACTTGGTCCCCATGAAAGCGCATCCCAAGTTTCTGGGGCTCTGCATCCACTGTCTCCTTCCTCTCTCTCCCTGGAAGCTACCTCAGGGCCGGGGCAGCTGCCTTGTCTGAGGGCTCCTCTCTTCCAGGACATTCTTTCCCACGTGGCTCTTTGGTCTCCTCCAGTGGACCCATGAGGCCCAGCTCTGCCTGGATCTGCCTCACCTGATCAAAGCTACAAAGCTGAGAGGTGGTGTTCGCCTTCCAAGGTCATTGCAGGAAGGACTCAGGAAAGCATTCTCAGCCTGCATACATTCACGGTCCAACCGGGAAGCATTCTGAGAGCAGAAAGTTCTTCTAATTCACTGCTGCTCTCTGGGGCCTCCAGAATGCCTACTGGGTGCTCATAATTGTTTGTTCCTTGAATGAATGAATAAATAAATAAATGAAGCTTAGAAATTACCTAGTTTAGGGGTTCCTAAATGTCTTTGAGCCACAGATCTCTGAACATCTGATGAAAGCTGTCAACATTCTGTTGAGAAAAATGCATATGCAGAACACTTTTGCACATCAGTCCAGGGTTTCACAGCTCTCTCTGAAGGGCTAGAAAGCGTGCATGGATTCAGATTAAGAACGCCTTATCTCATCCATCCCCCTTTAGCATCTAGATGAAGAGACTCAGAGAGGTCAGGAGACTGGCCCAAGTTCTCACAGCATCTTAGTTTGGGACTTGGGTTTCCTGCTTCCTACTTCACTTCCTGTCTACTACCCACCTCCATGGACTCTCAAATCATTCACCTCCTCCTGTGCGCACAGAACGAATAATCAGCTGTTCAATTTGTCTGGATGGTTGAGCATTTCATTCAATTTACATTAAAAGTTCTGATTTTAATTTTTCTAATATTCCCATTAATAATGTCAGTTTTACTTCAGACTATACTACAAAGCTACAGTCATCAAGACGGTATGGTACTGGCACAAAAACAGAAAGATAGATCAATGGAACAGGATAGAAAGCCCAGAGATAAACCCATGCACATATGGACACCTTATCTTTGATAAAGGTGGCAGTAATGTACAATGGAGAAAGGACAGCCTCTTCAATAAGTGGTGCTGGGAAAACTGGACAGGTACATGTAAAAGTATGAGATTAGATCACTCCCTAACACCATACACAAAAATAAGCTCAAAATGGATTAAAGACCTAAATGTAAGGCCAGAAACTATCAAACTCTTAGAGGAAAACATAGGCAGAACACTCTATGACATAAATCAAAGCAAGATCCTTTCTGACCCACCTCCTAGAGTAATGGGAATAAAAACAAAAATAAACAAATGGGACCTAATGAAACTTCAAAGCTTTTGCACAGCAAAGGAAACCATAAACAAGACCAAAAGACAACCCTCAGAATGGGAGAAAATATTTGCAAATGAAGCAACCAACAAAGGATTAATCTCCAAAATTTACAAGCAGCTCATGCAGCTCAATAACAAGAAAACAAACAACCCAATCCAAAAATGGGCAGAAGACCTAAATAGACATTTCTCCAAAGAAGATATACAGACTGCCAACAAACACATGAAAGAATGCTCAACATCACTATTAGAGAAATGCAAATCAAAACTACAATGAGATATCATCTCACACCAGTCAGAATGGCCATCATCAAAAAATCTAGAAACAATAAATGCTGGAGAGGGTGTGGAGAAAAGGGAACCCTCTTACACTGTTGGTGGGAATGTAAATTGATACAGCCACTGTGGAGAACAGTATGGAGGTTCCTTAAAAAGCTACAAATAGAACTACCATATGACCCAGCAATCCCACTACTGGGCATATACCCTGAGAAAACCATAATTCAAAAAGAGACATGTACCAAAATGTTCATTGCAGCTCTATTTACAATAGCCCGGAGATGGAAACAACCTAAGTGCCCGTCATCGGATGAATGGATAAAGAAGATGTGGCACATATATACAATGGAATATTACTCAGCCATAAAAAGAAACGAAATTGAGCTATTTGTAATGAGGTGGATAGACCTAGAGTCTGTCATACAGAGTGAAGTAAGTCAGAAAGAGAGAGACAAATACCGTATGCTAACACATATATATGGAATTTAAGGAAAAAAATGTCATGAAAAACCTAGGGGTAAAGCAGGAATAAAGACGCAGACCTCTTAGAGAACGGACTTGAGGTTATGGGGAGGGGGAAGGGTGAGCTGTGACAGGGCGAGAGAGAGTCATGGGCATATACACACTAACAAACGCAGTAAGGTAGATAGCTAGTGGGAAGCAGCCGCATGGCACAGGGATATTGGCTCGGTGCTTTGTGACAGCCTGGAGGGGTGGGATGGGGAGGGTGGGAGGGAGGGAGACGCAACAGGGAAGACATATGGGAACATATGTTTATGTATGACTGATTCACTTTGTTATAAAGCAGAAACTAACACACCATTGTAAAGCAATTATACCCCAATAAAGATGTAAAAAAATAAAAAAATAAAAAATAAATAAAAATTAAAAAAAATAAAAAAAAAAGAATTCTAGTTGCAGTGGAAAAAAAAATAATAATAATAATGTCAGTTTTAGCCATCAGCTGGTTGCCCAGTGTTAAAATGCCTTTGAAACAGAAAATGAATGCAAATAATTAAAAGGAAAAAAAAAATCTAGGGAAAGCTATCCATTTGTCAGGTTTGGCATAAAAAAATGTCTTGGAATGCAGGGTTTGGGGTAATAAAATATATGAAGTTTTTCTTTTTTTTAATAAATGAATTCCAGTAATAATCCTGTCAGTTTTTTGCAAGTCCCATCATTCTTTCCAGAGGCACTATGCTAAATCTTTCATGGGGGAGAGAAGCTTTATTGAGTGTCTACGCTGGGTCAAAACCTCATCTGGGTGGGGGCACCAAGAAATCGGAGGTGGCTGAGAGCAGCCCCCGCCCGCAGGAGGGTCCCAGTTTAATGGAGAAAAAGGAGAAGCGGGAGCCCTGGCTGGTGCTGGGCTGGAGGCAGCTGCAGGGTCCTGTGTGTGTGGCAGGGGTGGGCTTGGGGGCAGGGAAGCTCCGGGTGCCTGGAGTTGACTCTATTGCAGGAGTTGTTGCGTGAAATGAGGCTGGGCCAGTTCAGGGAGGGTCATGGGAGCCTCCTTGGGCGTTTTTCTGCGAGCTGGCATGATGGTGTGAGTGCAGATGTGTGTCAGAGACATCACGGAGGAGAGGAGCCGATGAGGGCAGGGAGGGAGGTGGGGAGCGGGGAGTGTGGTCAGTGAGATAGAAGGTAAGATGCTGACACTGTAAGGGTCCAGCCCCTGCAGCCCGCCAAGACTCAGTCTCCCTTTGAGACAGTGGATCTGTGGTTGGAGCATCCCATCTCTTTCCTCTGCCCCATCTCTCCCATTTTCCCGACGAAGGACAGAAGCGGTCACAAACAAGACCCACTCTGTCCAGCTGTGGACGAGTGGGTGGAGCTAAGCTTCCGACCCACCTCCCTCCATGCAAAGCCCCTAAGTGGAGGTCGTGGGTCCAACTCCCAGGAAGGTGAGACTTGTGCGGGGAGGAAGGAGGGCCTGGGAGACAAAAGAGAGATGGCTGCCTCCTCTGAGGTCACGCTGGGGCACCTTGCAGGGAGACAGGAGGGGATAAGCTGGGTGGGACTCATGCAGCCCCAGGGAAGTCAGGACCTACTGGATTGCAACCTTGGCGGGGAGGGGCGGTGAGAGACAAGGCCACCAGCAATATCCAAGGCCAGTGACTAGGACATGTGTGTGGACGTCAGTGAAAAGCACCCTTCTCCTTTATGTAGCATCTGATAAACACTTGAGGGGTGTTTGTTTTTATTTTTTTGAGCTCATAACCTTCTCATGATTCAGAAAATGTCACAATAGCCAAACTGACCCAAGAGTTCCCTCCACAGAATATCTAGAGCAGCCCTGAGGCACCCTCAGCAGCAGCAGTGATCACCAGCCACGAGAAAGACCTGCCTCGCTTTTGTCTCCACTGGGAGCCAGAGCTCTGGGGGTCCAGGATTTGGGGGAGGAAACCAGGAGAGTCTGGACACCCCAGAAGAGAGGATGGAGAAGGGAGGGGACAGTGCGTGGGGTCACTGCCCAGGGGAGCTACTTTGAAGACTCACTCTTACTCTTATTTCACCTCTTTGATCTTTCTTTTTCTCTCCATGAAACAAGGATGATGATGATAAGAAGGAAAAAGAAGAAGAAGGATACTTACTTCATGGATTCGCAGTGACGATGAAATAAGAAAATGCCTGTACCATGCCTGGGGTCTGTTAGGTGCTACATGAATGGAGGTGTTTATGTAATTGTTAAGTGATCTGGTGAGGATGCATTAAAACAATGTCTCTTAAAGCTATCAGGCATTTTATTAACATTCATCAGGCAACGTGAGGGCCGGACCACAGATGTGACTCAGACACATGGACCTTCCTGAGAGGAACTTGCAGTTTGATAGCACAGAGAAAGGTGGGCAGATAGGAGGTTGACCCAAGGCAAGGTGCAAACATGCTTTAAGAAAGGAACACATAAGGTGCTACAGGAATGTATTTCTAGGGCAGCTGTCCCTGACAGGGGATGCATCCGTGTCCCATAGACCTGGAGACATAACTGGCCATCTGGTTGGGAATCTCTGCTTCTCCACTTGGGACCATCTTGGGGACACACTGAACTTCTCCGTTTATTCATCCATCCACTGAGTTGGCCACAGTATTTATTGGGTGCCTGCTACAGGCTGGGTGCTGACATAGAGATGAAGATAAGACATAGAAGAAAATAAAGCCTTTGCCTCCTTGCAGCTCCTGACCACCATTTCCTCATCTGTAAAATGGCACTAATAAAATTAGAGTTCCTGGACTTCCCTGGTGGCACAGTGGTTAAGAATCCACCTGCCAATACAGGGGACACCAGTTTGAGCCCTGGTCTGGGAAGATCCCACATGCCACAGAGCAACTAAGCCCGTGCACCACAAATACTGAGCCTGTGCTCTAGAGCCTGCGAGCCACAACTACTGAAGCCCACGCATCTACAATCTGTGCTCCGCAGCAAAGAGAAGCCACCACAATGAGAAGCCCAAGCACTGCAAAGAAGCTTAGCTCCCGCTCTCGCAGCTAGAGAAACCCCACGCACAGCAACCAAGACCCAAGGCAGCCAAAAATAAATAAATTTAAATAAATTAATTAATTAAATAAAATTACAGTTCTATAAAGTGGATTTGATCTCATGAGGTTCAAATATGAGGTTCCATTACAAGTGGTCGGCCAAGGGCAGCCTGGCACATGCTTGATGATTTTGTAACAGCATCTTTTAAACGCATTGCCCAGAAGATACATTTTTGCAATTGTGCAAGTAAAATGAGATTGCATTTCTATATTACCCCTTTTCATGCTTAAATGCCAAAAGACAGCTTTTGGTAAAAAACAAAACAAAACAAAAAAAAACCCAGCCATATCTATTTTTTAAATATGTATTTGGGCTAAGTGTGTTTGCAAAATTAACAAGAGTGATGAAATAATAGTTGTAGTGGTAATAATAAAGTTACTCTTTCTTGAGTTTGTACTCTCCCTCACACCGTGCTCAGCATTTTGTACACACTTTTTGTCTATAATCTTCAAAACCTCATGCTGTGAATGCTACTCTTGAGTTTTACAGATGAAGAAACAGAATTTTAGAGACCCTAAGTAACATACCTGAGCTGAAACAATCAAAATGGCACGTCTAAGGTTAATATTCCCTGATTCCTGTTTTATTTCATTTTCTCTTTCAATAGATGATAATAATTACAATTATAATAATCCTTTATATTTAGCATTTTTTTTTTCAGTCTTCAAAGGTTCAGGAAGCCCTGATTTTGTTTGGATTTTCCAACAATCCAAGAGAACAGATAAAGTTCCCATTATACAGAAGAAGAAATTGAAGATCACAGACTTGTCTGTGGTCTCACAGCTCAAGCTTGGAAGATCTGGGGCCTGAATTCAGACTAATGTCACCCAGCCCCATGTGCCCCCATAACTCCTGTCCCTTAATGCCAGAGAATAATAAACTATAAAAGAAACTGATTGTTTGTTTTATTAAAATGTTAGTGTTATTCTTATCACAGTTTATTTTAAAATGAGAGCAAAGAAATTAAAATTTGTCAATGAACTCTCCTGAACAGAGAAAATAATATAATAAGATAGATGGTCCCATTTTAATGAAAATCTCTCTTGGACTTGTATTACCAGCAAGTACTGACAGCGTGGTTTTAAATTATACTGGTAGAAAGAGCACGATATACTTGAACATTCCATTCCAGTTCTGCAGATAAAACATATGCAAATCCAAAACTGAAACGAGGTGAAACTGTCAAAAGACAATCAGAGAAGTACAGCTGCTGAAATTAGTTGCAACTTTTAGGATCCAAAGGTCGGGGCTAATCGACATGTGTGGTCCCTTCGATTTGGTGACACCATCGATCTGGCTTCCTCATCTCTCCAGTGGCTCTCATCCTTGCTTCCAGGGGACATTTGACAAGGTCTGAAGAAAGTTTGTTCAACACAACCGGCATCTAGTGGGTCGAGGCCAGGGCTGCTGCTAAACATCCTGCAATGCACTGAACCGCCGTCCAACAACAAAGACCTGTCTGGCCCTGAACGCAGTGTTAAGGCTGAGAAGCCTATTCCCAGTCATAGGAAAGAGAACATTTGGGTAAACACCTTCAGAAAAGAGGATTTGAGTAAATCCTTTGGGGGCTTTACCGTCTTCACCAATGTAGATTTTTCCTCTTGATTTTGATGATGACTCCTGGCAATCTTGCCGAACAACATAAAATCTCCTAGATTGGACCAGCGCATTTCCAGGGTAGTAACGCACCTTCCCTTCCTCCTGTATAATATTGGGTTTCCATCCGTCTCCTCTGAGCCATGCTGCCAACTGCCCACGCCACTTCTCCATTCCTGCCTCTACCCAGGTTCCCCAGCATCACACTCCGTGCACACACACACACACACACACACACTCACACACACTCACACTCTGGCTCCTGCCCTTATCCTTCATTCAGTCAACCCCTCCCCCACAAAGCTCTCCAAACCCCACCCCCTACTGGGTTCCGTGTCCCCCTTCTGGGCACCACCTTGGGCATAGCTCTATGACACTGACTCACTGTCCTTCCCTATCTATGTGTCTGTCTCCCACATCAAGCTCTGAGCTCTGTGGGAGCAGCATCACCCAGCAGCTAGTGAGCAGGGATTAGGCAAATAATGGCTCAGTAAATCAATGACTGAGCAATAGGACGAGGGTAAGGACCACCAGGACTTGTACTCTGGGTGCTGGAGCTTCCAAATCTCCGTAACCCTGTGGTGGCCGTGGTGGGGGTGGACAATCGTGAGTTAAAGACTCATTACACAGGCAGACAGCTTGTTACTGAGAGGCATGATGCTACAAAACCCTTACTATTTGGAAACTGCTGAAACGGACAACTTTGTTAATTGCATGGAAGAGTTCATGCTGCTGGAAACTCTCTCCCTGGCACCCTCACACTGGGATGGCACCCAGAGGATCCTCAGCTAACCCTTCAGTTTGCTCTCCTTTTTTCCCCCTAGTCTCCCCTTCTGCCGTCCCAGGCTCAAAATGCAGAGATCACTGTGTTCATTCCCAGGACACCCCATGCATCTCAGGGGCTAACAGAGCCATCTTCCCTGACCCTCAAACCTGGCTCAGATCAGCTAGAAAGGCAAAACAGCCAAGCTTGAAATGGGCTGAATATGCTTCTTCCTTTCTTTCTTTCTTTCTTTTTCTTTCTTTCTTTCTTTCTTTCTTTCTTTCTTTCTTTCTTTCTTTCTTTCTTTCTTTCTTTCTTTCTTTCTTTCTTTCTTTCTTTCTCTTTCTTTCTTTCTTTCTTTCTTTCTTTCTTTCTTCTTTCTTTCTTTCCTTTCTTTCTTTCTTTCTCCTTTCTTTCTTTTTCTTTCTTTCTTTCTTTTTTTCTATCTCTCTCTCTCTCTCTCTTCCTTCCTTCCTTCCCTCCTTCTTTCCTTCTCTCTCTCTCTCTTTCTTGCTTCATTCCTCGCCTTCACATTTGCATGGAACAAGAGAAGTTTTAGTCCCAGTGGTTCAGGCAAATGCATTAAAAAGATAAACATTTTAGTTAATGTTCTAAGAAGATTTCCAAAAGCAGTTTTGATTGTGTACTATTAGCATTAATTAATTTCCAGACTGGGACCAGCCACTATATTAGGAGAATGCATTTTTTTTTCTTTTTTTTTTTTTGCAGTACGCGAGCCTCTCACTGTTGTGGCCCCTCCTGTTGCGGAGCACAGGCTCCAAACATGCAGGCTCAGCGGCCATGGCTCACGGGTTCAGCCGCTCCGCGGCATGTGGGATCTTCCCGGACCGGGGCATGAACCCGCGTCCCCTGCATCGGCCGGCGGACCCCCAACAACTGTGCCACCAGGGAAGCCCCCGAGAATGCATATTTTAATCAATTTCTCTGTGCTGCTTAAAGGTAGTTTCATGGGCTTTGTCCGCCCCATTCTTTTCATTTAATTCAATGCACCATATAAACCTCGTGGCCTGTGAGTGCAAGTACAGAGGCCAAGACGACCACCAGCCAAGGAATCACCTAGGAAAGCTGCCCAGAACCAAATGATGTTCTTCTGAGATCTAAGCACCTGCTTGTACACAGGGACCTGGATGTGGTGTCACAGACATGGTCAGTGCCTGTGTGTCCACCACCCAGAGGGCTTCTTGGTAAAACTCAGAAAAACACCCTCTCTTCTTGAAGGGTGCAGTCTCAGGGCAAGTGAATGGCTTGAAGAACAGAGAACAGGCTTGATGTTGGTTGGTGCTCCTTGAACAGTAAACAACCTACACAACTGTACATGGAAGCCTTGGTCAGTGAACATGGTTTTCATCCCTGACCTCTGAGAGGATGCTGGCACAGGAAACCCCAACCTTCCTTTGCCGGCATGGTGAATGTTATTGATGGCTTTGTGACATTCTTCACATTGGTTTTAGTGTTTTCCAAATGATCATGTAGGTGTGTGTTTTTTCCCTTCCCATGAAAATTGTAAATTCCTTGGGAACCAAATCCTGATCAAACACCACTCAGCACCTAGCAGTTTTGCCCTGGAGTTGGTGAACTATAATTCCCCAAGGATGAAGCCCACATCATTCTTCAGATACTACTTCATGTTCCCTGTGGTCCTCAACCACTTCTCCTTTCATTCAGCCTGTGTGTGTTCAAAGATGGCGTAAGTGTGAGTTCACCTCCATGTGTATATTTCCATGTGTATATACATTTGAATAAGGCAGATAAAGAGGAATATCACTACATATATGTGTATTTAGGCAAGCAAATGTGTTTAACACATGTGCATTGCATGCATCAGTAGCTATGGAATGTTTGTGTGCATGTGTACATATGTGTAGGCTTGTGTGTGCATGTGTGTACACACACATGAATGAGGGTATATTGATGTGATTCATGGACGTGTGCTTGTACATATAAATGTATGTGTGTTATAATGTGCATATATGTGCATTCATGAGAGAGCTTACTGTTTGAGGGTAGCATGTCACTTTCCCAATGGGAAAAAGGAAGAAATACAAGTACAAAGGGGGCATGTGCTAGTTGAGTCAACCTACATTAAGAAATAGTCACAAAAGCCACATGCAGTGGCATCTGCTTGTAGTCCATTGGTCAGAACTGTGTAACACGACCCCTTCCCGCCACAAATGAAACCAGGAAAGGCAAGGCTGATTGCTATTTATTTATTAGTGTGTTCATCTGGGCCCATGGTTACCCCAAATAAAATCAGGGTTTTATCACTAAGGAGGAAGGTGAGAAGGGATTTTGATTGACAATGCCACACCTACTCTGTGTCTCCCCTCTAGGACAAAATTAGATGTTGAAAAGAAATACATCTACCCAAGGTCCTTCCAGGGTCTTCCCATTATCATTTCTCATACCAAGATTTTGAAAAGGATTGGGAAGGCAAGAGCATGAGGTTACATTCTCTGACAAGGGCTTGGAATACTCTGCAGTGGTGCATTTGGCATCTTTTCGTGGATGGTGTTTAATCAATTCACAGACTTGTATTTTCTCTCCCCTACTTCTCAAGAAAAGGCATTTGGGTCCCAAGAACATCTGCAGCATTCACTCCTCTGCGTTGTCTGTGGCCATGGGCACTGGGAAGGGTAAACGACTCAAGTGGGTTTTCTGGTGTCTTCAATCCCAACCAACCCCACAGTCAAGGGACAGAGTGGGGCAAGGGGAGGGAGGAGAAATAACCCAAACAAACCAACCCAAACCAGAGGGAGGTCTGCTTGAAACTTTGTCTCACCCTTCCAGCTGTGCACATATTTCCTGACTGGCCTCCACCATCAGAGCCTCATATTCATTTCACAAATCCATTATTTAACAGTGCACTTAGGCGAGAGGGAGAGGTAGACAGAGCAAGTGAAGCTGAAATGTCTCACAGGCTTTATCTGAAAATATAAGCAAATTTAGTTCTTGGAAAGGATGCCAGATGGGTACCCAGAGACTAAACCCTTCAGCTTATCCACAAAAAAGGAAACAGCAGGCAAAGCTATTTACAAATTGCACCTCCCACCAGTGGGGATGCCTTGTGGTTTGGGTAAACTTAGTTGACTCTCCAGGCAGCTTCATGGTGGAGTACCTTACCTCACACCAGTAAGGTCACCCACATCAGTTGGTCATTTACAAACATGAGGTAAAGAAACTGTCTTTCTTAGTGTGATGGTTAAATCTGTGTTTCAACTTGGCTGGATTGCAGTGCCCAGATATTTGGTCAAACGTTATGTTGGATGTTTCTGTAAAGGTGTTTTTTGGATGAGTTTAACGTTTAAATTGCTGGACTTTGAATGATGCAGAATGCCCTCAGTAATGTGGATGGTATTCTATATCTATCTGTCTATCTACATATGTATTCTGGTGGTATTGTTTCTCTACAGAACTCTGACTGATACGCCTGAAGGCAAAAGTCAGATTCGGAACTAACTTCAATTTCAGTTGTCCACAGAGTGAACTCTTATTGAATGAATGCCTACCAAGTAACTCAGGGAAATGCAGAAATGAAAGGTGCAGCTGGTGACTTTAAAGAACTCCTATTCTGTCGGGAAATTAGATCAGAAAACCCCCTATCACACTGCATTGTGATAGGATGGAGGACAACAGTGTGATTCTAAGTGTAGAAGGATGACCTGAGACCCAGCCCTGGATCAACAACTAAGCTGAATCTAGGGAAATAAGTAGAAGTTGCCCAGACAGAGACATGGCTGATGGTAAAGGGAATTGTGTGAGCAGAGTGTTGAGATGTGTCATGTTTCCCATGACACAGAGAGATAAGACAGAGTGGAAGAATGACGTCGAAGGAATCCAGCCAGAGTGGCTGGGTCTTCAAAGGCATAAGCCTCAGAGAAAGACAAATACTGTATGTTCTCACTTATACGTGGAACCTGAAATACAAAACAAACAAACAAATGTAACAAAACAGAAACAGACTCAGAGAGAACAAACTAGTGGTTACCAGTGGGGAAAGGGGTGGGGGAGGGGCAAGATAGAGGAAGGGGATTAAGAGGCACAAACTACTAGATATAAAATAAATAAGATTCAAAGTTATAATGTACAACACAGGGACTATAAATAACATTTTATAATAACTTTATATGGAGGAGTATAATCTGTAAAAATATCTAATCGCTGTGCTGTACACCTGAAGCGAATATAATATTGTTAGTCAACTATATGTAAATTAAAAAAAAAAACTAAAAGCGATATGGCTCATTTTCAGGTAACTGGACAGTTCAATCCCATCACTGTTGCAGTTTTCTGGGTGCTGTTGGTTAAATTGCCCCCATCCCCCCAAAATTCACAGGTTGAAGTCCTAAACCCCAGTACCTCAGAATGTGATTGTATTTGGAGATAGGGCTTTTAAAGGGGTAATTAAGGTTAAATTAGGTCATATGGGTGGACCCTAATGCAATAGGACTGGTGTCCTTTTAAGAGGAGATTAGGACACAGATTCAGGGAGAAGACAGCCGTCTACAAGGCCAGGAGAGAGGCCTCAAGAGAAACCAACCCTGCCAACACCTTGTTCTTGGACTTCTAGCTTCCCAAATTGTAAAGACACACATTTCTGTTGTTTAGTTCACCCAGCCTGTGCTATTTTGTTATGACAGTACTGGCAACTAATATACTGGGTGAATCCTGTATCTGTCCCAACATCTGAGCCATTCATTTATGAAATAGTTACTGAGCACCTACTTGGTACAAACACCTTTGGAAGCATCAATAAGGAAGATTGACAAGGCCCTTTGCCTCCTGGAGCTGATGTTCTAGCAGGAGACAGAGACAATAAAAAGGAAAACTGCTGAATGAACACAGTGATTTCAGATCCATGTAGCAGCTGGGAAGGAAAGGAAGAGGGTGATGAGGGAGAACAGGATGCCAGGAGGGAGCTGAGTTAACTGGGATCATCAGGGAAGGCCTCCATGATGAGAAGACTTTTACCTGACACCTGGAAGATGAGACAGGCCAGCCTGGTACAGGTCTAGGGGCAGAGAGTTCCCAGGAGATAGGAGGGAATTTAAGGCAGGGATGTCTTGCCATTGGAAGTCCAGGCTGGTGAGAGTATAGTGAGCCAAGAGGCATCACTACAGACCACCATCTCCTCCAGATGAAAAATAGGAGCCCATTCATCTCTGTGTTCTGTCCCTTGGCTAAGTGGAGGAAGGAAGGAAGGGAGAATGAGAGGGAGAAAGGGAGGACCAGAAGGAGGAAGAGAGGGAGAAAAGGAGGGAGGGAGGAAGGGAGGGAGGAAATGCACTTAAAGAATAAAGTGCTTTTCATGTGCCTATTGGCCATCTGTATGTCTTCCTTGAGAAATGTCTATTTAGGTCTTCTGCCTATTTTTCAATTGGTTTGTTTGTTCATTTTTTTTTATTGAGTTGTATGAGCTGTTTGTATATTTTGCAAATTAAGCCCTTGTTGCTTGCATAGTTTGCAAATATTTTCTCCCATTCTAAAGGTTGTCTTTTTGTTTTGTTTATGTTTTCCTTTGCTGTGCAAAAGCTTGTCAGTTTGACGAGTTTCCATTTCTTTATTTTTGTTTTTATTTCTATTGCCTTGGGAGACTGACCTAATATCCTGTGACAAATGATAATGGGAAAGAATATGAAAAAGAATATATATATATATATATATATATATGAGTCACTTTGCTGTACAGAAGATATTAACACAACATTGCAAATCAACTATACTTCAATAAAATTTTAAAAAATAAAATAAATAAAAGGCTGGGACCAAAAAATAAATAAAGTGCTTTCAATGGTATCAGATTAGGGAATATCAAAATCTCAAGACACGTTGGTTTTTCTGAGTAGCAAAAAGCAGGAAAAACAAAAAAGAAAGGAGAAATGAGAGTTTACAAGAGAAATGTACAAGCATCTCCCCCTGCTACAGCTCTGCTACCTAATGAAGGTCAACCAATACAATTTCATGTACCAGTCTGGTATTTGTTAATAAGCTAAGTTATGATTTCTAACTGATTCTCATGCACAGACTACTCCCTTCATTAGTATAAATGAAATAGGAGGACTGGTGCCAAATGTTTCAAATGGAGACTGCCATGAGACCACAAGGTGCTGTTAGTTGAAAACACTAAGTATATCAAAGAATTGGTATGTGAGTAGAACAATTCAGTTAATCAAGTAGGGAGAGACATGTATACATATAAAAAAGAGCAGCAATGGAAGAAAGTTCTTTCAAGGTGCTAATATCGTGGGACTTACATGTTCAGCTCAGAGTCGATAACTGTGTCGCTGTGCTATACAGGGTTCTGTTTAAGACACCGTAGCCTAGGCCTGCATCCCTAAACTGGTATATCCATGGCCATAGTTTAACTAGCCCTCATAGGAGGGAATCTTAGCTGTTGAATGGCTGGCAACTAGTTTGGAGGCCAGAGGGGAAGACTCTTAACATTTATTGAACACTTACTATGTGCAAGGTGCATTATACACATCACTTGTTTGTTTCTCCTCAATTTTTACCCAAACCCATTTTACAGATGGGAAAACCAAGGCTCAGTGAGCTAAAGGAAATTGCTCAAGACCAGTTTTCAAACGCAGCAGTGCCTGAATTGAATGTCTGTTTTCTTTCCTCCATGCCATACTGCCTCTGCAAAGATCCCAAACGTGAGGCTTAAGGAGCCAGCCAGAAATGCTGCCACAGAAAGACCCCTGGACTCAGATCAGCAAACAAAACCATGAGACTGGCATGGCCCTGGGAGCTGTGTGACTGCATCTGTAAAGGAGGATACTGGTGACATTTACTGAGCACTTTCTAAGACCAGGCTCCCTTCCAAGAGTTCCATGTGCCTTATCTCATCACCCACTCACTCCACATGGCAATACTACCCTCACTTCACAGATGAAGAAACTGAGGTGCGCTGTGACCCAGCTCACAGTGGCTCATGAGCCAGAGGTCAAAGTCTCAGAAACTGTATGATCCAGTTGTTAAACACAGATATTATTAAAAATTAAATGACATAAACTTACATTTAAATAAATGATATTAAAGACATAGATAATAAATACTTCAGACTTCATACTTTCTAACTACTGTATTTTACTATTATCTATGCCCTCAAGGTTATTTGTGTCTATTGTATCTAATGCTGTGTCACTACCCATCTCTTCCCAACTTACTGCTCAGTGACACCACATTGGTGGCTTGCAATTGGCTACGATGGAAGTATTTACACTGGAGAAAGCAGCAAACACTACAGATCAGAGGATTTTTTTCAGTCAGTTGCTAAACGTAACAAACACATTATTGAAAGAGAGGGACCATTAAAAGTCATGTTTCTGGAGGAAGTGTGTTAGTTTGACTAATTCAGGTCACCTTAGCAGAAGGGCACTGATTATGAAGATGTGCAGGAAAGCCAGAATAAAACAAGTATTATGCATTAAATAAGGTAATCATCTTTATTCTCAATAAAGAAGAAGCATTATTTATAATCACATATTCCAGATTCAGCATGAACATAGCCAGGATGCATTGCCTGACTTTTCTTTACGTTCAAACCAATTATACTTCCCATCCTAGGCATTTAATCAATTTTTTCCATCAAAAAGACAGCAGTGTCCTCTCTGTTTCTGAAGGCCTTCAATTGTGAGGAAGACAGTTGCCTTTACCATGGATGACTCCAAACGAGGCAAGGTCATTGACTATTCTCTCCACGTTCTTTGAGCACTGGAGACACCACTGAAATAGTGTCATTTCACAACACCCAGTCATGCAACACCCAGGCAGGGTTAGATGGATACTACTCTTTCTGCATTATCATTTTTTCCCCCATTTTGTTGCTGCAGTTGTAATCGTCAGGGTGGTTGTGGTCACAGCGGTGGTGGTGATAGTATGTGAAGGACAGGTTTTACAGGGCAAGACAGTGTAGACTGGGTCTCCCTTTGATGACTGCCCCTTTGCAGGTTTTCATGTGAAGTTCCCACTTGTGGTCAAACCTCTACCCTAGGCAGGTAAACCTTCAGGAATTCACAGCCTACACCACTCTCCTTGGGAAAGGGTTCTTTTAATGGTTTTATAAAACCATTTTGGCAAGTACACAAGAGATGGCATGGTGCCAGTGCATCATAGTGGGCAGAGTCTGCAATGAAAACATCTGGGAACCAGGCTCTGGATGATGGAGCACCAACCAATAAGCCAAGTCCAAGTCCAAGAAGAGCACGTTATCATGCAGCCGGGTCCAGCAGAGCTGCCTCACTTGATAATGGATTGAAGGCTAAGACATTCTCCTTACGTTTCAAGTTAATGCTCCCTCGTTTGCCTCCCTTTTAGGAAACCACAAAATTAAGGTAGAGAGAGGAAGCATGGAGATAATGGAAAGAGCGCCTGGGCTGGAGTCAGGAAACCTGGCTCGCAGTACCATATTGCCACTAACTCACTGACAGGCATCACACAACCCCCTTCCTTGTGCTAGGCCTTTGTTTTCTCATTTGATGAATGAGGTGATTGGACTAACAATTTCTGAAGAATTTTTCAATTCTAACAGCCTGGTAAAGACCCATGACTATGTAAAAGACTTTCCCTTCTGAAATTAAAATGCTGAACTGAGCTCATAAATGCAATTTTTAGGGGAGGTCAAGTCAGCTCAGAACAAACCCCCTTTGGCTGAGAGCTTTCCCATTCCCAACACCCACAGGAGAGAGTCCTCTGGCATCCTTGTTTTAATCAAGTGAACAGAACCTCCTGACCACAGTTGATTGGCTCAGAGGTAAACCTGACTTTAAATGTGCCAATCAGATTATCTTTTCCTGAAATAGGAGTTGTATCATGTGCCCATCTCTAGACCAATCAGGTGGATGGAGAGGGATGAAGTACTCTGATTGGCTATTACCGGTCACAAGCCCACCTTTGGAGTCATCGTTATGGAGAAGCCAAGTTAAGGATTTTGACTTTATACAGTATGAAGTAGGCATCAGAACTACCTAAGAAGTTTGTTATAAATGTTGTCTTCACAGGGTTAGAAACAAACCAAAGTCCAGCAAAAAGATATTGGTTAAATGTTTTTATACCCATAAATGAAACACACTACAGCTGTTAAAATGGGGCAAATTTTATATACTGATGAAAGTAGCCTCAAAGATAGATGACTAGGTACCAAAGGCAAGATGAATAAGAGTATTCTGTGTTGCCATTGTGTTAAAAATGTTCATAACTCTATGGTTGTATATAGTATGACAAATATGGTATTTCTTGGAGTAAAAAAAAAAATGACTGGGATAAAAAAGAATTATTTGTTGTTGTTCATACCATTTTTGTGCTTTTTAAATTTTTGTACCAAGTATGCATATTACCCTGTCAATCAATCACTCAGCTCAGTCAATCAGTATTTTCTGTGTGTGTGTGTGTGTGTGTGTGTGTGTGTCTTTAATGCAAGCACTAAGTCCCATCTTAGAATTCTGGTCCTGTAGGTCTGGGATGAGGGTAAATAAACTTTTTACTAAAGACTCCCTCACCCCACATGATTCTGATACAAAACTATGCTTTGGGATATACTGCTGTTGACACTTAGGATCCATTGAAGGTCCTATTTTAGAGAACTTATTATGGTTGGGAAAATAGATTAAGGAAGCATAAGGCAGATAAAGCAAAGAGGAGGCTGCATATTCCTAACATGAGAGTTGAGGGACTAGCCAAGGACCAAACCAATAAAGTACAATTAAAGGAGGTGAACCAACAGCTTTCAGAGACCCCGTGCAGGTATGAGAAGCCAGTGATGATGCTGGCCTGGCCAGCTGGGAAGTGATGCTCCTTCATGCTCTTCCATTGAGAAGGGACCAGTTGATACAAGAGGAAATGCAATCACCACCACCACCACCCCCAACTGCATCCTATGGTCCGGAGATACTGAACTTGTTTTCACCAGACCCACTGTTGTTTCCCACATCTCCATGCCTTAGAACACGCTGTCCTTTTATTCTTCCCTTCTTGTCTGTCTAGGAAACACCTACTTATCCATCACACCTCAGTCTCAGCACCAGACTCCTAGGAAGCTTTCTTCTATCATTCCATTATTTAAAATTTCCCCATAAGGCAGCCCATTATTTCCTCAGTCTGTGTACCTGTCCATCCCCCCGACATGCCTGTGAGCTCCTGTGTGGGGCCTGGGTCCTTCTCATCTTTGTATCTCCATCACCCAGCAGAAGGGCTGGCACCCTTGTGTAGAATAACCATTGGTTAGTGATAGCCTCTTTGGCTGACTGCCTGTACCCTGCTGCATGGAAGAGAGAGTGAAAGATGGAAACACGGGAGGAGACTCTTCTCTTCCCTGGAAGCTGACTGACAGTCTGGATCTCTCCAGAAAGGAGAAAGTGTCAAGACAATAAACCCTCTCCCCAGAACTAGAGGTTGGGGGTAGCCTATAGGATTCATGCTTATCTGATTAAAGCAAAGCAAAGTTTGCCATGGGATTTGGTTCTGTGTTTTGACATAGCAGCCTTTGATGGCAAATAAAAGTTATATCCGGGGCTTCCCTGGTGGCGCAGTGGTTGAGAGTCTGCCTGCCGATGCAGGGGACATGGGTTCGTGCCCCAGTCCAGGAGGATCCCACATGCCGCGGAGCGGCTGGGCCCATGAGCCATGGCCGCTGAGCCTGCGCATCCGAAGCCTGTGCTCCGCAACGGGAGAGGTCACAACAGTGAGAGGCCCGCGTACTGCAAAAAAAAAATGCTATATCCAATGGGTATCTTATAACATCTGGATACCTGGGCTTAGTGTTTATACCTTACAATATGTAGAATGGTCAAAGCATCACCATGTGTTTTAGAAGAGTCTCTTTTTTAATATAAAATGTGTAATATCTGATTTCCTAGAGAAAATGTATATATGGAATGCACACACTGGTAAGAAAGAGCGATGGAGAACACACACCTCTAGTGTTTCAGAAATTGTAACATACAGCTTCTTTCCTAATTTGTAAAGAGAGTTGGGGAGGAGGGTGCATCAGGAAGTGAGGAAAGGCCTAATGAAATTCTGAGCTGTTTTAGAATCAGAGGTAAGTGTGGCTGTATCATGGCCAATATGATATAAAACATTTAATATCAGCTCTGAGCACATTGCGAAAGCTCTGAATAGGATCCCAGAAATTCACAGCTCCCCCTCCGGAAACTTGGGAGTATGAGGCTCAGGGAAGCCTGTGTACTGTAGAGTTGGCATCCCTGAGCTCTCTCCCCTTTAGAAAGAAGGAAGCTGTGGCTTCCGTCATCTGGCCTCTAAAGGGAGGAAACTGCAGTGGCAGCTTTTCTTCCTGAATTCTATCCCTCCTGAATCTTGGAGCAGTAGTTTCAGTAGTTGTGTCAATACAGAAACTCTGCTTCCAAGTCCTGAGGTCCCCACCCACAAATAACTTTCATATCAAAAAGTAGGAGAGATCAGTTCACCCACCACCTCCCCAATTCATACAGGTCAACTGATTATTTCCCAAGAGAATTGTAGTTGTCTCAGTACCTCTGGGGAGTGGGGAGTAATGGTGTCCAGCTCTTCAGCATCCTAGACGTCGAGAATTTCCTTAATAAGAATGGCAACGGGGGAAGTGGCTGGCACCTGCCTACTTCTTACTACCTGAAGAGGCTGTTCTAGGATTCCTGCTGACATGAACCCATCTAGTCCTCCCAACCACCACCAAGCGTGGGCACTACATCGCCCCTATTCTAAAGATGAGGAAAGTGAGGGTTTAGATGTAACATCTATGGTGAGGCTTGATGACAGTAGGAGTCAGTCATTGGAGGGGGCGGATCATGGAGGGGAAACTCAGAAAGGCGAGTGAAGATGTTGGCATTACGTGGTGTGCAAGAAGTTCTTAAATTTGAGTGGACAACAGGATTAACTAAAGAGTTGTCATAATCATCGTCTCCATGAGATTGGAAATAAACTAATATCCAACAAGAGGATTCTAGTTAAATAAGCCTTAGTGTAGTCATCCAATGGGACATTCTATAACTGTTAAATGGGGCAACTTTATACTTACTGATGAGAATGCTCTCAAAGATGGATGGCTCAGTAACAAAAGCAAGATGGAGAACAATGTGCACCCTGTGCTAGCATTGGGCTAAAAAAACCCACCTGCCTTTATGGCTGTATAGGAGTGTGTGTGTGTGTGTGTGTGTGTGTGTGTGTGTGTGTGTGTGTGTACACATATACATATGCCTACATATGTATATACACATACATGTGCCAGTGTATGCATATTTGGATATGTATGTGCACATGTGTGTATACTTATACATGTATATGTGCATTTATATACATATGTAACTATACAGATATATGTATATAAATGTATATCAGATATATATGTATACACATATATGTACACATCATATATATATATATACACACACACACACATACACTTCTATGTGTATATATGTGTCTACCTGTATGGCTAAATGGGTATATGTGTCTCTGGAAGGACACACAAGAAACTGGGAGTTTCTCTGTAAAAAGAAAACAAATAGCTGGGAGAGAGTGGAAAACAAGTACAGTTTACTATTCATCTTACTTTTATGCATTTTGAATTCTGGACCAGTTACATGTAGTACCTTGTCAATCAACCTCTTAAGCAATCAGTAGAGTGTGTGTGTGTGTGTGTGTGTGTGTGTGTGTGTGAGAGAGAGAGAGATGCTGGCACTAGACCCCACCTACAGGCTCTGACTCAGGTAAGGGGCTGAGGGAGCTGCGGCAATAAGAAGGAGAGGGATAGAGAGAGTGTTCTCAGAGGAGGGAGCTGAGGAAGGAGCTGGGGCTTGATCCTGGAAGGTGTAGCCAGCTTAAGGCATTCAGGTCATTGCAGGAAAGGCCTAAGGAATGGCATGGGGAAAACAGAGGAGGAGCAGAGAGCTTCAAGAAGAGTGTGGCCCGATCACTGGGGGAGCTATAGAACCCACCGGACAGCTTCAGTGCCCACCAGATTTGGGAGGATGGGTCTCTTCTGTATATCTCAGCAGCCAGTCAAGGCTTGTATTATTAGAACCCATTGGAAGGAAGGAAGCAAGGAAGAAAGGAAGGAAGGAAGGAAGGGGGGAAGGAAGGAAGGAAGGGGGGAAGGGAGGAAGGAAGGGAGGACTAAACCAGGCTATAGACTATTTAAATGGTCCCAGAATACTTAAAGAAGAAAGAATTCAAATTAAAATATTTCCCAGGGTCTAAAGTCACAATATTAAATCACAAGGCAAGGAGACTCCTGCATCCTTTTGTGTCCATATGAATTTTCATGGTACAAAGCACTGAAAGGGCTTACTTTTTAAAACAAATTTTCATCTTCATATCCACTCTTAGGATTGTCCTCCTACTGGAATTTAAAATGTCCAACAGAAAGGTGAGATGGTTAAAAGTGACTTAAGAAGAGGCAAGAGGTGGAGATGTGGATTCAGCATGGCTGGGTGACTTTGAACTTGTCGCTTGGCCTTTCTGAATTGTGTTTCCCACCTGTAGAATGGGAAGAACAGATCTTTTCATCTTCACAGGATTGTTTGATGTGAAAGTGTCTCGCAAATGCTGGTGGGCTCTTCAAATGTGATAATATTTTCACTCTTTTATTTAGCATTAAAGATATGGTAAACATACAGAGGGAAGAACCAGGGCATCCTCCTCACTGAAGCACTAAGCACAGAGCTTAGCACAAAGTTCCACAGAGAGTGGGTCTCCAGTGAGTGCCTGTTGAACCAGGCTGGGGCTCTGTGTGTGTCTGGGTGTGTAGACATCATCAGATGACATAGATAAGGAGAGAGAGAAAGGCAAACACAGACACAGGATTCAGATACAAGATTGTCACTGCTATTCCACACTTACACGGGCACAGTGCACTTCCTGGCAAGGTAAGCAGGCTTACCAGATTCCAAGCACCATGACATTGTGATGCAGGCCAGGAAATAATTTGGTCTACACATCGCCTCAAGCAATGTTCCATAGACCTAGATGTTGCCAAAATTGTCTCTACCAGTCACTGCGTGTCTGAACTCATACACGCTTGTGTATTACACATAGGGTTTCGGTCAAGCTCATCTCCAAATTCTAAGTTGGAGGAAGGAAGATTTCTCAGGAAGTCCAATGTCTTTCAAAGCCTCATATAGCCCTTCCACCTGACTCCCTTCCCAAGCTGGAGCCTGCATATGAACAAAACTGAATTCTGCCCATTAACTTGAAGTCGTTCTGTACTGATATAACATTTCAACTCTGCCAAAACAGTTTCTATTTCTGAGTAATTCTTTATTCCAAATTCTTCAAATTGGCATCCTCTCTTAATTCTGGGCTCCAGTCTCTGTGGAGTACTGTAGGCTGCATATGTCCCCGGAGCATCTTTGCTTTCTTCAGAACTTTACAAAGAACACTTCAGGCACCATCCGTGTTCCATTATGCTCAAGAGGTAGCATCTTCTGGATCCTTTTACTTCCAATTTGATCCTGGTATTTATCATTCTTGTTCAAAGTTTGTTATGCCACTGGGCGGAATAAAAATGTCACCTTGACCCAGGCCAAGAGGGAAGGTGGATGAATTGGAAGGTGCAGAGCAAAACCCACAATGAAAACAGTGTTCTTGCAAATGATCCACCCACACCTTTCCCTGTGAGATAGGTAATGAATAGAAAATGCTTTGAAAGAGGAGGGTGCTTATGGATGTCCTTTGCTGCACTTCTTTAGAAACTCAGCCAGCACTGGCCATCTCTGACTAGAAGGTGAACACTAGGTGTGATGAGCACCCTGGTTATTCCTGAGGGACAGTGTTTTGGGATTCTCCTGGACTTAGAATTCCCAGGAAGGGACAGGACATTGAGCCAACATCAGGAAATGGCAGAGGGGAAAGCCTTCCATTCCAAGAATCCCTTAAGGGCAAGGAACCAAGAGGACTGCTGTGGATCAATCATTCTTGGAATCATTCCACTGTCATGGTTTCCCTACATGCTACCCTCCCTACAACCTGTCTTCCCATCTCCTGCTCCCTTCCAAGTGCTGGGGAAAGAGCAGCTCACCTCTCTACAATAAATCCTTTGGTTCCTCTGGTTTTCTTTTACCTTAACTTTTCTTGGAATCTATGGTTCTCTTTGCCCTTTGAACTCTTATATTGGCACATGGGCACCAGTTAAGTAACAGGGGATTTATCATCTCACCAGGATAACTTAGAGAGTTAAATGAGATGATATTAATAATTACATCACAATAACAGGCTTAAAAACAAGACTCTTCTAGGCAAATAAGAACATCTGGTCACCTAATATCAGATTTTTTTTTTTTTTTTTTTTTTTTTTTTTGCGGTACGCAGGCCTCTCACTGTTGCTGCCTCTCCCATTGCGGAGCACAGGCTCCAGATGCGCAGGCTCAGTGGCCATGGCTCACGGGCCTAGCCACTCCACAGCATGTGGGATCTTCCTGGACCAGGGCATGAACCAATGTCCCCTGCATCAGTAGGTGGACTCTCAACCACTGCGCCACCAGGGAAGCCCTAATATCAGATTTTTTTTAAGGTACAAGTGACAAAAGCCCAATATAAAGTAGCTTGTGGATGAAACTGTATATACTTAGTATGTTATTGGTTCAGGATGAAGCTGGATTCAGTCACATCAATATTACATGTCATCCAGCTCTTTCTCTCTTACAGTCCTTCTCTCTTCTTTGCTACTTCTCAGCACCCTTCTCTTTGATTAAGTACAGACTTTCTTCATGTGTCAGGGAAAATTGCTGCTTCAAGACCCAAAAGACAAGAACTCTTCTCCTCTAGGGTAAAAAATCCTTGGAAGAATACTGATTGTTCTGTCTTGCATCACATGCTCACACACGGAACACACGTTACCCTAACCCATACCCTAATCCCTGGAACACATGTTACCCTAACCCATACCCTAATCCCTGGAACACACGCCTTAGTCAAGGGAAAGAGGCATTGCAATAGGATGTCTGCAATATATGCTTATGGAAGGAAGAATTTCAAAAATAGGCAGAAATAAATATGCAGTATGGGCTTAACAAACTGACTTTAAGGCAAAGTTTCTGAACGCTGATTATGGGGAAAGGGGAAATAAATGCCAATCCATATCATTCAGATTCAAAGGGCTTTTATCATCCCAATTTCTCCATTCTGGAAATGAGGAAACTAAGGCTTAGAGAGGTTGAGTATCTTGCCCACGATCACACAGATGATAAATGGAGCTTCAGGGCAGCCAGTTTGAAGCCAAGTCTGTCTGAGGTGGGGCACTTAGAGTAATACTCTTTACCTGACTTATACTACCTTGATCTGAGACATAATTCTTCCTGTGTCAAGACTGACTTTGTTTACGAGCAACAGAAACACAAGCAAGACAAGCTTAGGTAAAACAGGGGATGTATGACTCACATCCTCAAATGTAGGGTGTCCAGGGTACAAGCAGAATCAAGGATGAGAATGCCATCAGAATTCTCTCTCCACCTCTGATGCTCTCAGCAAGTTGGCGTCATGTTTTCAAGCTCTCTGTCTCTGTTTCTGTGGCCACCAGCAAATCCTGGGCTCCGATCCTCACAGTTTAGAGATCAGAGATCTTCCCTTTTCTCTCCATCTCCCACTTTCCAACTCCACATTCATCCACACAACTCCAGCTTTAAAAATTTTCAGGACTTCCCTGGTGGCGCAGTGGTTAAGAATCTGCCTGCCAATGCAGGGGACATGGGTTCGATCCCTGGTCTGGGAAGATCCCACATGTCACGGAACAACTAAGCCTGTGCGCCACAATTACTGATCCTGTGCTCTAGAGCCTGTGAGCCACAACTACTGAGCCCACATGCTACAACTACTGAAGCCCAGGTGCCTACAGCCCGTGCTCTACAACAAGAGAAACCACCGCAATGAGAAGTCTGCCCACCACGATGAACAGTAGACCCCACTCGCCGCCACTAGAGAAAGCCCACATGCAGCAATGAAGACCCAATGCAGCCAAAAATAAATAAAATAAATAAATTTATTTTGTAAAAAATTTCAAAAGAAGGTGTAGATTGGCTCAGTTGGATCCAGTGTCCACATTCAACTGATCTGATGGTCATTGATGTGAGGATCTAGGATGATCCAACTTCAGTCAATAAAGGAGATGGAAGCTCTATCAGATTAATCAATGATGAAGATGAAGCTCAAGAGTCAATAAAGATGGGAGTGTCCTTGTCCCCCAGTGAACCACAGCCACCCCTCTCCTCAGCAGTAGATGCTCCAACACTAGCAGTCATGTGGCTGACAGGGTCTTGGTGCTTCAGCTGGGTGTAAGGCCTGAGCCTCTGAGGGGCGAGAGCCAAGTTCAGGACACTGGTCCACCAGAGACCTCCCAGTCCCACATATTATCAATCAGTGAGAGCTCTCCCAGAGATCTCCGTATCCACACTAAGACCCAGTTCCACTCAACGACCAGCAAGCTCCAGTGCTGGATATCCCATGCCAAACAACTAGCAAGACAAGAACACAACCCCACCCATTAGCAGAAAAGCTATTTAAAATCATACTAAGTTCACAGACACCCCAAAACACACCCCAGGATGCAGTCCTGCCCAATAGAAAGAAAAGATCCAGGCTGATAAATCAGAACACAGGGCATTTGTCCCATCCACCAGGAAGCTTACACAACCCGCTGAACCAACCTTACTCACTGGGAGCAGACACCAAAACCAAGAGGAACTACGAACCTGCAGCCTGCGAAAAGGAGACCCCAAACACGGTAAGTTAAGCAAAATGAGAAGACAGAGAAATACACAGCAGATGAAGGAGCAAGGTAAAAACCCACCAGACCAAACAAATGAAGCAGAAATAGGCAGTCAACCTGAAAAAGAATTCAGAGTAATGATAGGAAAGATGATAAACAATCTTGGAAAGACAACGGAGAAAATACAAGAAACGTTTAACAAGGACCTAGAAGAACTAAAGAGCAAACAAACAATGATGAACAACACAATAAATGAAATTAAAAACTCTCTAGAAGGAATCAATAGCAGAATCACTGAGGCAGAACAGATAAGTCACCTGGAAGAAAAAATAGTGGAAATAACTACTGCAGAGCAAAATAAAGAAAAAAGAAGGAAAAGAACTGAGGACAGACTCAGAGATTTCTGGGACAGCATTAAATGCACCAACATTCAAATTACAGAGGGCCCAGAAGAAGAAGAGAAAAACAAGGGACTGAGAAATTATTTGAAGAGATTATAGTTGAAAACTTCCCTAATATGGGAAAGGAAATAGATAATCAAGTTCAGGAGGTGCAGACTCCCATACAGGATAAATCCAAGGAGAAACACTCCAAGACACATATTAATCAAACTATCAAAAATTAAATACAAAGAAAAAATGTTAAAAGCAGAAAGGGAAAAACAACAAATAATATACAAAGGAATCCCCATAAGGTTAACAGCTGATCTTTCAGCAGAAACTCTGCAAGCCAGAAGGATATGGCAGGACATATTTAAAGTGAAGAAAGGGGAAAACCTACAATCAAGATTACTCTACCGAGCAAGGATCTCATTCAGATTCGATGGAGAAATTAAAACCTTTACAGACAAGCAAAAGCTAAGAGAATTCAGCACCACCAAACCAGCTTTACAACAAATGCTAAAGGAACTTCTCTAGGCAGGAAACACAAGAGAACGAAAAGACCTACAATAACAAACCCAAAACAATTTTTAAAATGGTAATAGAAAAATACATATGCATACTTACCTTAAATGAAAATGCATTAAATTCTCCAAACAAAAGACATAGACTGGCTGAATGGATACAAAGACAAGACCTGTATATATGGTGTCTACAACAGACCCACTTCAGACATAAGGGTACATACAGACTGAAAGTGAGGGGATGAAAAAAGATATTCCATGCAAATGGAAATCAAAAGTAAGATGGAGTAGCAATTCTCACATCAGACAAAATAGACTTTAAAATAAAGACTATTACAAGAGACAAAGAAGGACACTACATAATGATCAAGGGATCAACCCAAGAAGAAGATATAACAACTGTAAATATTTATGCACCCAACATAGGAGCACCACAATACATAAGGCAAATGCTAACAGCCATAAAAGGGGAAATTGACAGTAACACAATCATAGTAGGGGACTTTAACACCCCACGTTCACCAATAGACAGATCATACAAAATGAAAATAAAATAGGAAACACAAGCTTTAAATAATACATTAAACAAGGTGGACTTAATTGATATTTATAGGACATTCCATCCAAAAACAGATTACACTTCCTTCTCAAGCGCTCATGGAACATTCTCCAGGAGAGATCGTACCTTGGATCACAAATCAAGCCTTGGTAAATTTAAGAAAATTGAAAACATATCAAGTATCTTTTCTGACCACAACACTATGAGACTAGATATCAATTACAGGAAAAAATCTGTAAAAAATACAAACACACAGATGCTAAACAATACACTACTAAATAACCAAGAGATCATTGAAGAAATCAAAGAAGTAAGCAAAAAATGCCTAGAAACAAATGACAATGAAAACACAATGACCCAAAACTTATGGGAAACAGCAAAAGCAGTTCTAAAAGGGAAGTTTATAGCAATACAATCCTATCTCAAGAAACAAGAAATATGTCAAATGAACAACCTAACCTTACACCTAAAGCAATTAGAGAAAGAAGAACAAAAAAACCCCAAAGTTAGCAGAAGGAAAGAAATCATAAAGATCAGGTCAGAAATAAATGAAAAAGAAACGAAGGAAATGATATCAAAGATCAATAAAACTAAAAACTGGTTCCTTGAGAAGATAAACAAAATGGATAAACCACTAGCCAGATTCATCAAGAAAAAACGGGACAAGACTCAAATCAATAGAATTAGAAATGAAAAAGGAGAAGAAACAACTGACACTGCAGAAATACAAAGGATCATGAGAGATTACTACAAGCAACTATACGCCAATAAAATGGACAACCTGGAAGAAATGGACAAATTCTTAGAAAAGCACAACCTTCCGAGACTGAACCAGGAAGAAATTAGAAATATAAACAGACCAATCACAAGCACAGAAAGTGAAACTGTGATTAAAAATCTTCCAACAAACAGAAACCCAGGATCAGATGGCTTCACAGGCAAACTGTAACACACATTTAGAGAGGAGCTAAACCTATCCTTCTCAAACTCTTCCAAAATATAGCAGAGGGGGCTTCCCTGGTGGCACAGTGGTTGAGAGTCCACCTGCCAATGCAGGTGACACGGGTTCGTGCCCCAGTACGGGAAGATCCCACATGCCGCAGAGCAGCTGGGCCCGTGAGCCACGGCCGCTGAGCCTGCGCGTCCGGAGCCTGTGCTCCGCAAAGGGAGAGGCCACAACAGTGAGAGGCCTGCGTACTGCAAAAAAATATAAAATAAAATAAAATAAAAAATATATATATAGCAGAGGGAGGAACACTTCCAAACTCATTCTACAAGGTACCATCACCCTGATACCAAGACCAGACAAAGATGTCACAAGAAAAGAAAACTATTGGCCAATATCACTGATGAACATAGACGAAAAAATCCTCAACAAAATGTTAGCAAACAGAATCCAACACCACATTAAAAGGAACATACACCATGATCAAGTGGGGTTTATCCCAGGAATGCAAAGATTCTTCAATATACACAAATCAATCAATGTGATAATTCATATTAATAAATTGAAGGATTAAAAACCATATGATCATCTCAATAGATGCAGAAAAAGCTTTCGAAAAAATTCAACACCCATTTTTGAGAAAAACCCTCCAGAAAGTAGGCATAGAGGAAACTTACCTCAACATAATAAAGGCCATATATGACAAACCCACAGCCAACATCATTCTCAATGATGAAAAACTGAAACCATTTCCACTAAGATCAGGACCAAGATAAGGTTGCCCACTCTCACCACTATTATTCAACATAGTTGTGGAAGTTTTAGCCACAGCAATCATGGAAGAAAAAGAAATGAAAGGAATCCAAATTGGAAAAGAAGATGTAAAACTGTCACTGTTTGCAGATGACATGATACTATACGTAGGGAATCCTAAAGATGCTACTAGAAAACTACTAGAGCTAATCAATGAATTTGGTAAAGTAGCAGGATACAAAATTAATGCACAGAAATCTCTTGCATTCTTATACACTAATGATGAAAAATCTGAAAGAGAAATTAAGGAAACACTCCCATTTATCATTGCAACTAAAAGAATAAAATACCTAGGAATAAACCTACCTAGGGAGACAAAAGACCTGTATGCAGAAAACTATAAGACACTGATAAGATAAATTAAAAATGATACAAACAGATGGAGAGATATACCATGTTGCTGGATTGGAAGAATCAACATTGTGAAAAAGACTATACTACCCAAAGCAATCTACAGATTCAATGCAATCCCTATCAAACTACCACTGACATTTTTCAGAGAACTAGAACAATAATTTCACAGTTTGTATGGAAAAACAAAAGACCCCAAATAGCCAAAGCAATCTAGAGAAAGAAAAGCAGAGCTGGAGGAATGAGGCTCCCTGACTTCAGACTATACTACAAAGCTACAGTAATCAAGGCAGTATGGTACTGGTACAGAAACAGAAATATAGATCAATGGAACAGGATAGAAAGTCCAGAGATAAACACATGCACATATGGTCACCTCATCTTTCATAAAGGAGGAAAGAATATACAGTGGAGGGAAGACAGCCTCTTTAATAAGTGGGGCTGCTGGCAGATACATGTAAAAGAATGAAATTAGAACACTCCCTAACACCATCCACAAAAATAAACTCAAAATGGATTAAACACTTAAATATAAGGCCAGACACTATAAAACTCTTAGAGGAAAATATAGGCAGAACACTCTATGACATAAATCACAGCAAGATAATTTTTGACCCACCTCTTAGAGAAATGGAAATAAAAACAAAAATAAACAAATGGGACCTAATGAAACTTAATAGCTTTTGCACAGCAAAGGAAACCATAAACAAGATGAAAAGACAACCCTCAGAATCGGAAAAAGTATTTGCAAACGAAGCAACTGACAAAGAATTAATCTCCAAAATATACAAGCAGGTCATGCAGCTTAATATCAAAAAAAAAACAACCCAATCCAAAAATGGGCAGAAGATCTAAATAGACATTTCTCCCAAGAAGATATACAGATTGCCAACAAACACATGAAAGGATGCTCAACATCACTAATCATTAGAGAAATGCAGATCAAAACTTCAATGAGGTATCACCTCACACCAGTCAGAATGGCTATCATCAAAAAATCTACAAACAATAAATGCTGGAGAGGGTATGAAGAAAAGGAATCCCTCTTGCACTGTTGGTGGGAGTGTAAATCGATACTGCTGTAATGGAGAATAGTATGGAGGTTCCTTAAAAAACTACAAATAGAACTACCATATGACCCGGCAATCCCACTACTGGGCATATACCCTGAGAAAACCATAATTCAAAAAGAGTCATGTACCACAATGTTCATTGCAGCTCTATTTACAATAGCCAGGACACAGAAGCAACCTAAATGTCCATCAACAGATGAATGGATAAAGAAGATGTGGCACATGTATACAATGGAATATTACTCAGCCATGAAAAATAAAAAACTGAGTTATTTACAGTGAGTTGGATGGACCTAGAGACTGTCATACAGAGGGAAGTAAGTCAGAAAGAGAAAAAAAAATACTGTATGCTAACACATATATATGGAATCTAAAAAAAAAAAAAAAACCCTAGGGGCAGGACAGGAATAAAGATGCAGACATAGAGAATGGACTTGAGGACATGGGGAAGGGGAAGGGGAAGCTGGGACAAAGTAAGAGAGTGGCCTGGATATATATACACTACCAAATGTAAAATAGATAGCTAGTGGGAAGCAGCCTTATGGCACAGGGAGATCAACTCTGTGCTTTGTGACCACCTACCAGGGTGGGATAGGGAGTGTGTGAGGGAGGCGCAAGAGGGAGGGGATATGGGGATATATGTGTACGTATAGCTGATTCACTTTGTTATACAGCAGAAAGTAACACACCATTGGAAATCAATTGTACTCCAATAAAGATGTTAAAAAAAGAAAAGATGGAAGCATCAGCTCTAGCATTGGGTTTTGCTGTTGAGTCTTAAATTTTGCAAGTGTGCCAGGCCCTTTAACTTTGTTGCCCCATCAAAACATTGAGTAACACAGCTAGCAATCTAAAGAACTTTCCTGGAGTCAGTGGGACAGAATGCTTGAAATGACAGCTGTGCTGGAAACGCTGGTCTGAGCTTTAAGTACTATGTCGTAGGTAACATTTCTTAAATGTGAACTAAAATTTTCTCTTTTTTTCCCCCTTGGAAGTTCTCCCCCCTCCATCCCTACCTCCTTTGAAGAGCCAGACTTTTCTTGTATTCATTCCTTCAGAGGTAGACAGCGTTTAGGCAGAAATAAAATATGCTGCTTGTGATTCCCTGGCTTTTGTCTTCCAGAAGCCTAGATCCTTAGGGAGACAATGAGACATAGATAAATAAAGACAGGAAGGGTTGGAGAAGTTACAACTTTGCCCCTCTTGGCTTCCTGACCCCAGCCTAAGAGAGAAGGAAGATGCAAATAGGAGATGAAGGTGTGGGCACTGGTGAATCCAAAGGAAGGGAACCCACCCACACATTGGTTTGTGGAAGCTGAGATTAGAGACAGCTTGGTCCTCTTTTCTATGTGGAGCCTCAGGGAAATGCCAGGACTCCAGAGAATAAATGGCCTCATGGAATGCCTAGACCTTCATTATAGGTCGTGGTCAGCTTCATTGACTCCCTGCACCCAGCCTGACCACAGAAAGGTCCCCTTAAGATTGGGGACCTGATGTGGAACACATGCAACCAAGTGACACCTGAGAAGCTTATCCAAGACCTAAAAGAGGAAAAAGACTGACAGAGAGAAGGACTTTCTGCCTGGGATGACACTGCCTAAAATAAAAATTATCTCAAGCCTTAGGAGGTGTTACGCACTGTGTCCCATCACATTTTATATGTTGAAATCCTAACCTCAGCACTTCAGAATGTGGCTGTATTTGGAAATGGGGTCTTTGAAGAGGTAATTAAGGTTAAATGAGGTCAAATGGGTGGACCCTAATTCAATATGAATGATGTCCTTATAAGAAGAGGGTATTTGGGCACAGACAGGCACAGAGGGAAGCCATGCGAGGACACAGGGAGAACAAAGCCGTCTACAAGGCAAGGAGAGAGGCTTCAGAGGAAACTGACCCTCTGTACTTTGCTATGGTGGCCCTAGGATGCTACTACTGCAGGGAGAAATACAGCTGTATTTCATGCCCCTCTGTGTTTGAGGATGAAGCTTTGCACTTTCTACAAAAAGAAGCAGGAGGAGAAAGAAAAGAAGGACAAGGAAAACAAGTATCATTCACTGAGCTCTTAGTCTATCCTAGGGCATGTGTAAGCCTTTTCTATGTGTATTGCTTTTCTGTTGCTGCCTAATGAATTATCGCAAACATGGTGACTTCCAGCTCCCATTCATGATCTCATAGTTTCTGTAGATCAGGAATCTGGGCACAGTGGAAATAAGTTCCCCACTCAGGGTCTCACAGGCTGAAATCAAAGCGTCCGTGGGCTGAGGTCTCATCTGAGGCTTGCGGTTCTCTTCCAAGTTCATGTAGTTGTTGGAAGAGTGCAGTCTGTTGCCTCTGTATCATCAAAGTCCTTGCTCTCTTGCTTTCTGTCAGCCAGGGACCATGCTCAGCTGACAGAGCTCCACTCTCAGATCCTTGCCCAGGAGCCCTCCCTAAGACTGTCCATAACGTGTCTGCTTTCTTCAAGGCCCACAGAAGAGTGTCTGCTGCTCACCTGATCAGGTCAGGCCCCCCTAAGATACCTCTCTTTTGATTAACTCAAGGAAAAGTGGTGAGGGATCTCAATGACATCTGCAAAATCCCTTGTTCCATAGAATGTGATATCATCAAAAGAGCGACATCCCATCTTATCCACAAGTCTCACACACTCAATGGAAGAAGCTACACAGGAAGTGTCCACCGTGGGGTGGGAATCTTGAGGACCACCTTAGAGTTCTTCTTACCACAATATGCCTCATTTCACTAATTCTGAGTGATTCTATGAGGTAGACCCTTTTATCCCAGTTTACAGACAGCTTGTGGAGACGGTAGCATATGTTTAAGCCTCAGAAAGATTCATAATTCAGTTCAATTATATATGAATATAATTATATATATTTATATATAATTTATATATAATTGGACATCTATTGTGGGTCCATCTCCAAAATAGATGAAGATAGAGCTCTTGACTCCCAGGGTCTCATAATCTACTACTGCAGGCAGCTACAAAATAATGATAGTTAATATCAACGAAACAATCTCTACACGTTATCTATTTAGTGGAAAAACACATATGAAATTGGTATTCATTCTTATTAGCTTCCATTCTACTTATGAGTAAATGGAGACGTAGAGGGTCTTAACAATATTCTCAGGGTCACCCACATCATGAAAGAAGGGATTTATAGCCAGAGCAGCTTCCTTCCCTAGCTCATAACCCTGATGAATACAATACACTTAATCTCAACTCAAAAATTCTTGTCCCACGTTCAATAAGAACTGATACCAGAAAGACAGAAGTCAATGCTAAAATGGAATTTTAAAGACAACTCGAGAATAGAAAAGAGGTGATGTTCCAGCAGGATTGGGGACTGTCAGAATGTACGAGATGGGCTTGGAGCTTGACCTTACTGAACCAGTAGGACTTCAACAGGTAAAGCTGAGAGAGGGCAACAAGGAGGGAAACAAAACAGAGAACATGCAGAAACTATGGCTGGAGGGGGTGGGTGTTCCAGGGGAGTGTATCCTGTCTTGGAAATCTATATGTATCTCTTTAGGGATGGACTGCCTAGCTCCATTGAGAATCCCACCCAGTCCTAGATTGAGGCCAGATTGAGACTGGGTAGGGCATAGTTAAGAGGTACAGGCTGAAGGTCAACAGATGAATGGATAAAGAAGGTGTGGTATGTATATATAATGGAATACTGCTCAGCCATAAAAAAGAATGAAATAAAGCCATTTGCAGCAACATAGATGGACGAAGAGATTATCACACTAAGTGAAGTATGTCAGAAAGAGAAAGACAAATACCATATAATATCACTTATATGTGGAATCTAAAATATGACACAAATTAACTTATCTATGAAACAGAACCAGACTCAGACATAGAGAACAGATGTAGTTCCCAGGGTGGGGGAGGGATGCTTTGGGAGTCTGTAGATGCAAACTATCACACATAGAATAGATAAACAAGGTCCTACTGTATAGTGCAGGGAAGTATATTCAACATCCTGTGATAAAACATAATGGAAAAGAATAGGAAGAATAATATATATATGTATACGTATAACTGAATCACTTTGATGTACAGCAGAAATTAACACAACATTGTCAGTCGATAATACTTCAATAAAATACAGATTTTTTTAAAAAGAGATATAGACTGAAGGATGAATGCATCCTTCCTGAGGAGTTTAGAAAATTCCTCCAGAGCAGTGTTCCTCACCATTTTGACCCCCAGGGGACATAAGTCAATGCGAAAGGACGTTTCTTGGTTGTCACAACTGGGAAGAGGATGCTACTGGCATCTAGTGGGTAGCGGTCAGGAATTCTGCTCCATCTTACAATACAGCACAGGAGCCTCCACCCGCTGCCAAAAACAATAGATGACCCAGCCCCAAATGTCAATGGAGCCAAGGTCGACAAACACTGCTCTAGTAAACCCATACGGGTACTTCTCACTCGGCTGGTTCTTTGTAAATTCAAGTAGTATTTGAAAAATGATGCAATCAGATTTAATCCTTGTTCTATTTGAGACAAGTCTACAGATGTGTATGATCTTTAAAAATCAAGCCCAAAATACAGTTGCAGAATCATTCAGCAAATATTCGCTGAGTGCCTGCTGCCTGCCCAGTACTGTCCCAGCCCAAAAGGTGGTAAGCAGATTGCAAGACCAAGGCCCACCTGTACCTCAGTGAGAGAGGAGGGAGACCTGGTCCAGTGGCGACAAACCTCTGCCAATTTGCCATTGGCAATACTGTTGGCTCAGCCGGAGTCACACTGCCCTTGCTGGGGTGATGGCTGGAATGATTCGTCCACCCTCTTGGGGCCTAATCTCCATGGGCTCAGCTCCCATCTGGACCCCGCCCCACTCCCATCACAGGGGGGCCTGTATCAGCTCAGCACCCCCACGCACATGGGAGGGAGGGGATGGGGAGGGATGTGGAAGACGCTCCCAGCGTGGCGCCTTTGGAGGTGCAAAGCCCCACAAAACAAGAAGCAGACACGGTGCCCAGTGGGAGCCCTGGGGAGGATGGGCCCAGCTGAAGCTCTGGATGGGGCCAGCCTGTGTGTGCAAGTCTGACCTGGGGTTTGGCAGAGTTCTTGCCCTTGGGGAGCCAGCCTGAGACAGTGATCTGGCCGGATCCTGCCAGGTCCTCAGCAGCATTCCCGCAGTCTGGGGAGGCCCTGGGGGGAGGTAAGAGTTGCCCAAGCCCAGCCCACCCCTCTCCCAGGGCTGCCTCTGGGACCCTGGACTGCATCAGTCCACACAGCCTGGCTGGGACAGTGGGAGGAACCCACACCAGCCAAGCCTCACCCTGCCTGGGAGCGATTTCAGGACGTACAAACAAGCAGCTCATTAATCCCCTGATTTGGGACAAGTATATATTGAGCCCGATTTTATGTTGGGACTCTGCTCAGTTCTGGGATACAAGAGTGAACAAAACAGACCCATTGCCTGCTCTCAGGGAGCTTACTGAGACCAGCCCATTCTAACCACGAATTATCAAAACTGGCCAGGCCTCCACTTTCTTTCATCATTTAATTGAATTTTCCAAAATGGGCATGAGCCCTCATGACAAACAGGGAACAAGGATTCGGGGAGGTTAGGAGACCAGCCATGGCCACACAGGCACAGCTGGTAATGGCAGAGCTGGGATTTGAACCTGCGTTTGTCCTTGCTTCCTTCCAGCCCCACTTCCATTCTGAGAACTGCTCTGAGCGTTCTTCCTTTCTTCTTCCAAGGCGCAACAGTTCTTTTGAGGGGAAAGGGGACTAGGAGACCATTATCTACTTGGTTTTTTGTTTGTTTGTTTGTTTGTTTGTTTGTTTGCGGTACGTGGGCCTCACACTGTTGTGGTCTCCCCCGTTGCAGAGCACAGGCTCCAGACGCACAGGCTCAGAGGCCATGGCTCACGGGCCCAGCCACTCTGTGGCATGTGGGATCCTCCTGGCCTGGGGCACGAACCCGTGTCCCCTGCATCGGCAGGCGGACTCTCAACCACTGCGCCACCAGGGAAGCCCTACTTGGTCTTTATATTTAATCCATCCTTTCTTTTGTTCACTTATCTTCCACATGTGCACTGCACACTCACTACATGTCAATAGCTGTGCTGGGGTGGGGGCTGGGAGGGACTGACCGGGACCCTGCTCTTGAGCGCTCACAGACTTGTACACATTTACCAGGCACACAGGACGCATGGTGACAAGCACACCTGGGAGGTACAGATAAAATCCTTTGGACACTCTGGTGAGAAGAGGTCTGTGTATGAGGGGGCAATCAGGGAGGGCTTCAAGAAGTAGGTGGCCTGTCAGCAGAGTGTTGAAGAATGGTTAAGTCATTCACATCTGGAGGGGAGAGGAATGGACCCTAGATCTGAACATGCATTAGCTTTGTACTCACAAGACCAGGATGGTACGGCATGCTGTGCTCTGTCTCACCTCTCTGACCCTCATTAGCCTCATCTGTGAAATGGAAACAGAAGTACCTACAGCTACCAGAGCAGTCTAGACACCTGTCTCTGCATCTGGAACACGTGTGTTCGTTGCCTGTGTCATCCTTTTCCAGGTCTATCCAAGTCCCACATTGTAGCCAGAATGTCCCTTTGTCCAACCCTCAAAGTCCTAAAAGTGAGGCCATGTATGTGGGATGAGGAAGGTAAGTGTCAGAGAGGTGAGCTGGGACCCCTTGGCCGAGAGCTCTGACCACACAGTCCGGATAGAGCTAACTTCTCCAGGATTCCAGGACACTGGATCTTCCGTCAGCAGTGCGCCAGTGAAAGGAAGGATGCATTAGGGGCAGACCAGGGCCTGATGGAGCCTCAGATTCTGATTGCAGCCTCATGACATGCGATCACAGATGGATATGCAGGATCCAGGCTTGCTGGCTGGCCTGGCTCAGTGCTCCATGCTCTACCCCTGCCTGCCTCGGCTTCCAGCCTTGCCAAGTGGACCAGCCTTTCTGCAAGTTTTCTCAGGACTGCGTGAGCCCAGGGGAGAACAAAGAACTGAGGCTATGACCAGGTGAAACTCCCCTGCCTCAATCCACACCGTCATTTCCTTTCCAAATACTAATAACAGACAGGCCCACTGGCCCTTAGTCCCACGATGATCTTAAGCACTCCCACCCCAGCCAAGCACATCTGAACTTTTAAGCGGCTCCCGTACATTGACTCAGAAATAATACTCATCTCGGTATATTCTGTCTTTATAATCTATGAAGCCTAGGCCCTAGGGCAGGGGTCAGCGAAATGTGGTCTGTGGGACCAGCCCATGGCTTGTTTTGTAAATAAAGTTTTATTGAAACATAGTCACTCCCATGTGCTCACATATTGCCCAAGGCCGCTTTGAAGCCACAGGGGCAGAATTACTGAGTAGTGGCTACAAGGTCTTCTGGCCTGGAAACTCTAAAAATATTTACCACCTGGCCCTTTACAGAGAAAGCTGGCCCATCTCTCCCCTAAGATATATCACATTTAATTCCTTTTTCATTTATTCACAAAATTTATTCATTCAACTATCTGTTATTAGTCTGTCTCCCACCAGACTATAAGCCATGTGAGGGTAGGAACCGCCTTGTCTATCTTTGTATCCTTGGTGACACAATGCCCGATACCTAATAAGTCCTTAGGAAACATATGTTGGATGAACAACTTCATGCGATAAATGCATAAGTGAATAAGTTTGTGGTCTCTGCCGTCGGGGAATTTCTAGTCTGGTAGAACAGACTTACCTGGAAACAGATCATTAAAATAAGATCTGGTAAGGGTTGTGATAAACATGAACAAACTTTCCAGAGGAAGGAGCTCCAGCTGCAGGAAGCTGATGGCATTAGAGCCTGGTCCCGAAGGGTATGAAGAGTTTAAGTTCCTCATTGTAAAATCCATGGGTTTTAGAATGAGACATCCAAGCTGAGTCTGAGTGTTCTCGAAGTTCTAAGAGGGGAAGAGAATTGACTCAACTCTCCCACAATTCACTGTGCAGCCTCTGTGGCCCCAGCCCTGTGCCAGGTTTGTTTTTTTTTTAATCTTTATTGAAGGATAGTTGATTTACAATGTTGTGTTAGTTTCAGGTGTACAGCAAAGTGAGTCAGTAATACATATACATATGTCTACTCTTTTTTTAGATTCTTTTCCCACATAGGCCATTACAGAGTACTGAGTAGAGTTCCCTGTGCTATACAGTAGGGCCTTATTATCTATTAATGTTAGTTATCTATTTTATATATAATAGTGCGTATATGTCAGTCCCAATCTCCCAATTTACCCCTTCCCCCTCCTTTCCCCTCTGGTGACCATAAGTTTGTTTTCCACATCTGTGACTCTACTTCTGTTTTGTGAATACGTTCGTTTGTACCATTGTTTTAGATTCCACATAGAGGCGATATCACATGATACTTGTCTTCGTCTGACTTACTTCACTGAGTGTGACGATCTCCAGGTCCAATAATGCTGCAAATGGCATTATTTCATTCTTTTTTTATGGCTGAGCCAGGGATGTAACAGTGGACCTACCAAGCCTGAGGTTCAATCATGATCTTGAACCTCAGATCCTGAAATGCTCCTAGGGCAGGTGGACAGCCAAGCAGGGAGGAGCCCTGACATTTCCCATGTCTCCCCTCCCCTCTCCACAGGAGCCACACTGCCGTGGAAGAAACAATGAGGGACCACAATCCCATCCCCACCTTGTGAAGAGAGTTGGGAGCAGTGAGCCATGGCGAGCAGGGGACAGACACGTGTGTATCTTCAAAAGGGGCCGCGGTTGCATCCCAGCTCTGCCACTTGGGAAGCCACGTGCTCAGGCTGTTTGCTTACCTCTCCAAGCCTCTTTCTTTATGCACAGAAGGATGAGGATGGCTCCCACCTCCTGAGTTTTCTGTGAAGATTCAATTAGCTAATGCCTGCCATGCACTTGGCACATGAAAGCACTCAGGAGTCAACTTCAAATAAGAGCTAAATTTGTAAAGTTCACGGCTGCAAAATGGCTACCTGGCTTCTTTGCCTGACCTAACTTCCTGCATGGGCAAGAGGTGTAAACAGGGTCACCGCAGGCACCGTGATTGACAAGCTTCGGATGTGCCGGCCGATTGTCCTCCACCTGAGGCTGAGAGAGAAACTGTCCCGTATTGAAGCACGAGATGATCTTCTCTGATAACATTTCCATATTGCAAACTTATCTGATGCCATCTCCGTGTTGCAAACCTCACAGGCAAGCACACCACATGTCCACCAAATAAACTGGCTTTTCTGATTGCAAAAGTACCTTTCCTTTTTAACTTTTCTCTTTCTTTTCCTAATGGGAGCGTATAGGAGTGACAATTGCTTTCTGGTGGGATAAAATTGCACCCGCAGCAGAAGCTGAGGCTGTAGCTCCAATTTTTAATGAACAGATAGATACCCAGTATAACAAATTTTGAAGTCCTCATGTCATCTTTCACCTCTCATCCTTCCCTTCCCTTCCGCCCTTCACTTTCCCTTACTCAGTCCTTTTCCTCCCCTCTCTTCCTCCCCCTGCCCACCCTCGCTTCTCAGCACAAAAGTTGAGGGGGAAAAATTATGAAATGGCAGGTACAGCAACTGCCGTGAAAATCTAGTGCCATATATCTTGTCAAAAAATCAGCATGCACGTTAAAAACGAAGAAAGCCAAACTCAAGACTCAGAAGAATATGCAGTCTTCTCAGATTCTCATTCACTTTTTTTTCTATTGAAATTTCACTACATTTCTTTTTTTAACCTCTCCCGCAGGTCTTTATATATAGGACAAACACACACACACAGACACACAGACACACACACACACACACACGCACCTCACTTCCTCACTCTGTCATTTAAAGTACGAAGAAAGTAGCAAAGAAAAATCTATTTTCAGCTCTTTTTCAATAGAATGCTTTTCACCACGGTGATGAAAAATGTGGATTTCGAAGAAAGTCAAGTCACTGATGGAGACAAAGAAACATTTATGACCAGCCATCTGTTCTGGAAATTAAATCCTGCCCATATTAAATTATCTGTTCTTACATAACTAATATTTAAGGACTAAACATGTATGCACACAGTATCTATAATTTTATGTGTTTAAAAAATAAAAATAACAGGGAACTCTATTCAGTATCCTGTGATAAACCATAATAGGAAAGAATAGGAAAAAGAATATATATAGGTATAAATGAGTCACTTTGCTATTCAGAAGAAACTAACACAGCATAGTAAATGAACTATATTTCAATAAAAATTTTAAAAATAATATAAAAAAATAAATAAATAAATGCCCACTCCTGCCCTGGTCCACAGTCTAGAGATAATTAAACTAGCAGGGGCAGGGTAGGGCGGGGGGCTTCAAAGACAAAACAGGATTCGGGCTTCAAAGAACAAAGCTTCCTATCAGATGCCTTTTTCTTCTAATGGTCCTTGTGCAATAAAAATGAAGTCCAAACACTATAATTTCACTCAGAGAAAAGTTACAAATACTGTAGGTATCTTTAGAAACAGCTGCAAAAGTGGTTTCACTTCTGACAAGATTGGTGTTAATTACCGGCAAGGACTTCAGTATAATACTATTTAAATCATTTGAAATTATCCCTCTCAAAAATTAATTTTTCATCAAAGATTACACACACACAAAAATCATGATATCATCTCTGCAGCTGCGAGTTAGTAATAATTTCATCTATTATTACCAATGTCAGTTGGATAAAAGAAAAACTGACACCCCACCGTGCCGATCCCAGCGCAGGCCATATATAGAAATTTTTAACTATCACTTATAATCGCTTTGATGAGCTTAAACCTCCTCTCAATTAACACCCTAAATGACACTGAGACATCTTAATGGGGGATGTAAGTAAGAGAAAAGACTTTAATCAAAGAATAAAGAAAAAAGTTCCAAGAAGAAAGGAAGACTCGCCACACACCTCTTCATGTCCAATCCAACTGAAGTCCTTTATTGCATTTTAAACCTTTTGTCATCCCAGGATCCCGAGCAGTGCTACGTAGCAGCAATAGAAAGACACGTAGCCATGGCAGGGTGCTATATCCTCTCTGTAAAAAGAAAGACTCTTTCTAGGGCTTGCTAGTCTAACAGCTAGACTAGGGGATGGGAACTTCGGAATGCTGTCACTTGAATGAGTGCAGTAAGGAGAAAAGAAAGACATTGTTCCTGGAAGACCATCTTCTGGGATATCCCAGGGTAGCCGTTTGGGGGACCCAAGTAACCCACGTGCAGGGACCACAAATCCCTCTCATCAGGGCCAGAGAATGAAATGGGTCCCGCCAGACACATTTGAGTTATGCAAACTCACACAGCCGTGGGGATGGTACAGAAGGACATTTCTCAGGCCATTATTTTTTATCGTGAGACTGCTGTGCTTTGCCTTTGGGGGAATTGAAAATAAAATGAAATAAAACAAACTCCAAATGAAAACTGACCAGCATGCTTTACTCTTTTGAAATCGTGTTTGCAGTATCCATGGTGACTTTTGTTTCCAATTAAGTTGTCCTAATGAACATGTGTTAGTGTCCATGCTTTACTCCCAGGGAACAAACTGAGTAATTAATGGCCCTGCAGGAACCTTGATCTCATGAGCCATCATGCATATTGGGTCAAATAAGCAACAGTTTGCAGAGACTTGAAGATTACATTTATAGATTAGGTGGAAGAAACTTCATTTTCAGATCTGACTTACTTCTTTCCACCCCTGAGCCTCTTGAGTTCCCAAAGACAAGAAGAATGTGTTATTGTTGGCTGCCTTGTGCCAAGGTCTGGAAGAAAAAGTGGGTGAAATGTAAGCTACATATTCACCGACGAAATGATGGTTTCCTACCTTTGGGCCAACATTGGTGCAGTGTCCACAGCAATAGTGTCGTGGAAGCCACACTACATCAGAACTTCACAAATAACCTTTCATGGCAGATTTTATCATCCAGGGTTGAGGATGAGAAATTAAGGATCAGAGAGCCTGAGAAATTTCCCAAAAGTTTCACAGCCATAAAGTAGAGAAGCCAGGATTAGAAACTGGACTTCAGCATGATGGTCAAATCAGAGAGAACCAATTTCAGTGTCTTCCCTCAAAATAAAGAATATTGGGGTGATTTTCACCTTTCTCTGGTTAACCAGACGCTTTCCCTAACCCTATTCTCTTCCCACACCAGCAAACCTTTTAGTATAATGCTGTTATGTAGAATTATAACAGTTTATTAAGTGGTAAAGCATTTTTTCTTGCTGATTCTGTTTGGATACTGCTTTAAACACACATACACATACACACACACAAGATAAACTGTACAACTCACCCTTAGTATCCGTTTTTCCCAAAGTATCCTCCTACTGGTATCTTCTTCCAAAAACATTTTCAAAGGGAGTATGTTTGGATAATAAGCGTTCTGAGGCCTTACTTGCTTAAGAATATGATTATTAAATATTAATTTAATGATTAATTAATTAATAAATAATTATTATGATGATATAATAATAATTATTAATTAATAATTATATATATAATATATAATATTATATATAATATATATAATATATATTATATATATTATATATAGTATAATATATATTATATAATATATAATATATAATATTTTATATATGTTATATTATATATAATATATAATAATTATATAATAATAAAATATTATTATAATAATTATTAATTAATTAATAATTAATTTAATAAGAATATTATATTAAAATATAATTTAACTAGGTATGAAATTATAAATTTAAAGTTATTTTCCTTCCACACTTCAAAAATTGTTCTTCATTCCCTTCTCCAGTGTTGCTATTGAGAAATGAGATTTTAATCTGAATGTTATTTCTGTATTGGTGATCTCTTCTTTCTCTCTTCAAGCTTGCCTGGACTTTTTTCTTTAACCCTTCCTTTGCTGTTATTAAATATAATCATGTGGTTTAAGAATGATTATTCTCTTATATATTCTGTTTGATAGTCCATAAGAGCTTTTAACATGAATCTTTTTTCTTTTATTCTGTCATTATTGTTTCACAAATACTTCCTTTCTTTATTCTCTCCTTCTATGATTGCCTATTATATTTATATCAAGATGTGTGCTCTTGGCCTCCATTTATTTTAACTTTTCTTTTATACATTTCAGCTCTTAACGTCTGCTTGCTTCTGTCTTGGTGAGTTCTTCAATCTGATCTATCTCCCTAATTTATTCTTAAAATACATTCATTGTGCTTTTTACTCCACATCCTACATTCTTTATGTCCAGGATTGTATTTTTTTTTAATTTCATTTTTTTGTATTTATTTTTGGCTGTGTTGGGTCTTCATTTCTGTGCATGGGCTCTCTCTAGTTGCGGCAAGTGGGGGCCCCTCTTCATTGCGGTGCGCGGGCTTCTCACTGTCGCGGCCTCTCTTGTTGCGGAGCACGGGCTCCAGACGCACAGGCTCAGTAGTTGTGGCTCACGGGCCTAGTTGCTCCACAGCATGGGGGATCTTCTCAGCCAGGGCTCGAACCTGTGTGCCTGGCATTGGCAGGCAGATTCTCAACCACTGCGCCACCAGGGGAGCCCCAGTATTATATATTTTATCCTCTTTGTAACTGCTTGTTTCTGCTTCACAATCCTAATATACTGGCATGTTAGAGTTAGGGTTTCTTTTATTATCCTTGAGCACCTTGTGCCCTTGCTTCCTTCCTCCTCAAGAGTTTAAGTAGCTGGGGCTTCCCTGGTGGCGCAGTAGTTAAGAATCCGCCTGCCAATACAGGGGACACTGGTTCGAGCCCTGGTCCGGGAAGATCCCACATGCTGCGGAGCAGCTAAGCCTGTGTGCCATGACTACTGAGCCTGTGCTCTAGAGCCCATGAGCCACAACTACTGAAACTCGCACACCTAGAATCCGTGCTCTGCAACAAGCAAAGCCACTGCAATGAGAAGCCCACGCACTGCAATGAAAAGTAGCCCCTGCTCTCCACAGCTAGAGAATGCCCTGGCTCTTCCCAAAGAAATTTTTGCCCTCCCTTCATCCACTGACAATATAGAAGGAAGCAGAGATGGAAACACTCAGTCACCAGGCTCTTGACCTTCCCTACTAGTGCAGTAAGTCCCCTACATACAAACCTTCAAGTTGTGAAGTTTTAACGATGTGAACGTGGTCTTCAGCAACTTAGTGACCCTCAGCGAGAAGCTGGAGCTAGACCTTCAGGAGGATGACTTCATTGAACTCCTTGCTGTGCAACACGAGGAGCTGACTAATGAAGACCTGATGGAATTGGAGACCCAGAGAAAGGACGAAGAGAGACAAGAGGAAGAAGAAGTAACTGAAGAACAAAAGAGACGCAGGAAATGGCAAGGGGGTTACCTTTATTTGAGGAGGCACTGTTAGTTTTTTTTTTTTTTAACATCTTTATTGGAGTATAATTGCTTTACAATGGTATGTTAGCTTCAGCTTCACAACAAAATGAATCAGTTATATACATACATATATTCCCATATCTCTTCCCGCTTGCGTCTCCCTCCCTCCCACCCTCCCTATCCCACCCCTCCAGGCGGTCACAAAGCACCAAGCTGATCTCCCTGTGCTATGCGGCTGCTTCCCACTAGCTATTTACCTTACGTTTGGTAGTGTATATATGTCCATGCCTCTTTATCGCTTTGTCACCGTTTACCCTTCCCCCTCCCCATAACCTCAAGTCCATTCTCTAGTAAGTCTGTGTCTTTATTCCTGTTTCACCCCTAGGTTTTTCATGACATTTTTTTGGCACATATATACAATGGAATATTACTCAGCCATAAAAAGAGACGAAATTGAGCTATTTGTAATGAGGTGGATAGACCTAGAGTCTGTCATACAGAGTGAAGTAAGTCAGAAAGAGAGAGACAAATACCGTATGCTAACACATATATATGGCACTGTTAGTTTTTGAGGCACAGGACCCGAACGTACAATGGTACACTAAGGTTGAAGCAGCCGTTGCTACCAAGTCATCTATGACAAGAAAAAAAGAACTACTACCCAGACATCACTGGATCAATTTTTCAAGGGGGTAGATAGAATTGAATCCAGCAAGGAGCCAGACCCTGTGCCATCAGCGTCAGGCGTGAGTGACATTGCAGCTTGTCCTCCATCTCCTATTGCTGAAGATCCTTCAGCTCTACCATCTCCCACCTCCTCTTCCTCCTCCAGTCAGTAACTCTTCTTGCCTGTTCACTCGATGCCAGCCCCCCTATGCCAGCTGTTGTGCTGTACTACTGTACTTTTCAAGGTACTGGACTGTAAGATTAAAAATGTTTTCCTTATTTTTTGTGTTTGTTTTTTATGTATTACTTGTGTGAAAATTACTATAAACCTGTTACAGTACAGTATTATATAGCCGATTGTGTTAGTCGGGTACCTAGGCTACCTTTGTTGGACTTACGACCAAATTGGACTTAACGAACGCACTCTCCGAATGTAACTCGTACGTATGTTGGGAACTTACTCTACTTGCGCCCTAAACTTGCCCTCAGGGGTGCTATTTCCTTACTGACTCCCAACACCACTGAGTTGACTTTGCTATTTTTTTCTGCCTCAAAGATGTCATAAAGTTAACAGAGACATGCCAAGGGTAATGTGGAGAAAAGAAAAGATAAAATGTTCAAACTTTCCTTTTTATATACATCCTGCTAAAAATGACAAGTAGGCATCCTCTGGTCATCATAACTGTCTTTTGTCTCCCCAGAGATTTCTTGTAATATTATGTACTACTTGTCTGGGTCCATTCATTTCTTCCTTAATTTTGTGGCCTCTCAGATATTGGGCTCATGGAAGGGGGCCAGCATCCAATGCTCACCATGTTACTAGACCAGCAGGAACAAGACAAAAGCACAAGATTTTCAGAGGTAGTGTGTGCAGAGGAAAACAAGCCATATGACGACGAGAACATAAACACAGCCACAGAGCACAACCCATGGGAGGAAAGCAATGCAAGAGAGGAAGTTTCTTGGTTTCACTGTTTGAATGAATCTGGGGAACAGTAGGACCCACTGGCAAATTGAGGACAGGAGAGTATGGCAGAACACATGTCCTGGAACTCAAAATGAGGTGAATGAGCAATTTTTTAAAAGTGGAGTCAGTGTTTGGTAAGCAGTAGCTTGGGTTCTTGTCATATAATGATAAATACTTCCATGTAAACTCACCAATTGAACTGTTATATTGGAAAGTTGGAACTGCCGTATCCAGCACTCATGTAGCTGAGATCAATGCTGACTTAGGCCTGTTTTGACTCACTTCTATTTCATCTTTATTTTGAGTCTCCTGACAGTGGAGTTAGGTCTTTATCCATGTCCACAGATGGCTGTTCTATAAGTGGCTGCCACCCCAAGGGAGGGAGGGCGGATTTGGTGAGGGATGGGGTTGGAGCATCAACTGAGTGAACAAGGTCACTGTGTTCATTTCACCGAAGGCCCTCGGGTAGCCATTGCTTCATCACCAACCACCTGAAGAAGGCTTTTCGTTGCCTTAACTCCTTTTCTCCCAATGACTGAGACTCCAGGAAAGAGTGAGACCTGGAGGAGAGAGCCCTTGACAGAATCAGCAAACACACCAACACATCACTATGTACTGGGTTCTCTGCTGGACCCTCTGCAGAGAGTATCATTTCATTTCCATAGCACCACGGGAAAGGGGTGTTATTATCCACTTTCTACATATGAGCAAATCGAGGCCCCAAAATCAAAGACTGGTCCAAGTTCATCCAGAAAATAAGGGCAAAAAAGTGAGCCTAATTCAAGTCTTAGGTCTGTAGGTCCAAGAACAGGTTCCCCTACACCACACCTGAGAAGTGGAAGAAAGAGATTAGTTCCCATTCATTCCTTCAAATCATAGTTGTTGAGTTCCCACTATAGTCCAGGCAGCCCTGGGCTTGTTCTCAGACCAAACAGATCCAAACCCTCCCCTCTAGGGAAGAGCAGGTAGAGGTTCCAGATGTGAAACAAAGTCCCTGAAATGAACATGTACTTTCATAGCATGATATTTGGAACTCAAAAAAAAAAAGAAAAAGAAAAATAGGGCACTTTGAGAGAGAAGGTCAGGGGTCTAATTATTATATTCTTATGGGGTCAGGGAAGCTGAGACCTGGTGAATGGATATGAGGTAGGCAGTCGTCTGGTCTCAGCACCTTGGACAGCCACAGGCTACCCCAAAGCCTCCATCCCCACATCTCCACCTGTGGCTCTGCCTATTGGCAGAAGTTGCTTCAGTAGCTCATGGTCTATATTTATGAGCTATTTTTTCTTTGTAAATAAAAATGACATTGAAACTGATACTGGAGTAAATCCAAGGGATTCTTTTTCAGCAAATGGCACCAATTTCCTGTGAGTGAGAGAAACTCCGGACTGGGCGTCAAAAGGCTTGGTTCAAAGTCTGGCTCCATTGCTAATTCCCAAGACTGCATTTTCCCCATGTCGCCTGCCAGCTGTGAAGAGGGCATGGACATTGGAGTAAAAGGCAGACTGGGTTTCTAGGCCCAGGGCTGAACCCTACTGTCTGTGGGGACATTTCTTAATCTCTCTGAGCATGACTATTACACCATGTTGTTGTGCATAAATGGACCACACACATCTACCTACATGACTTGCAATGGCTCTGGGAAAGACTTTAATGACTCAGCCTCTGTCCTTCCAACAAGGGACAAATCAACTCCATGGGGATGTTACCATGGCGGGTCTAGTCAAAGTAAAGCCCGACTCCCTTACCCAATCATGCCATTGTCCCCAAGACTCTAACCTCTGTTCAAAAGCAGAACAAGAATGCTGTACAGAGGGAACGTCAGTACCTGGAGCAGGTCCAGCCCAGAGTTACCCACGTGGGCACAGACGTTCCAGAGGCCAGTCCGACTCCAGCTCAGAAGGGGCTGGTGAGAGCAGGCAGATGCATGTCAGAGCTGTGCTCCACATAATCGAGCTCTCTTCACATCATCAGCGCAATTGAGGGAGTCTAAAGTGGCCCACAGTGCACGTGCCCAGAACACCCCATTCAATTCTGAAATGAAGGGCTCTTAAAACTGTGAAGTACTGAATTTGGAAAGGATCGAGAGTTTGGGCACACACAGTGCAGAACAATTTAATATTATGGGCGCTCTTCAACTATCTTTTTTATGTAAGCCCTTCATTTTGGAAGTAACTCAAATAATGCTCTATTACTTTCTTTGAACACATGACCAACTCAAAAATGCAATCATCCAACCACTAAACACTTTTCCCCGCAAAGTCCCCAAACTGGGGAGGGGGTGGGGGGGCGGGGAATACACAGAAAAGGCAATATTCACTTCTTCTGTACACCTGGAATATCTTCACTTTTCCCCTCCGTTTCTCCAAGCATCGTGCATTTTTAACCTCAAGTCTAAATGCTGCCTTTCTGATGCCACTTGATTCAGACTTGCTGACATGCACTGAACGCCTACTGTCAGCCAGCCAATTTCTCATTGTGAGGTCATTTAATCCTCATAACGACTTTGTAATGGAAGTGGCCTTTATCCCCACTTGACTGCAGAGGAAGCAGGAACTCAGAGAAGCGAAGCTGGCCGCAGAACTTCCCAAAACCTCAGAGAACACAGAAGCTGCTTTCTTACTCCTGCAAGAGAGGGAGGATGGGTCTGTCTTTGAGGAACCAAAGAAGAATTGACTTTGCCCAACATGGAAGACTTTTATCCAACCAAGAATGTGACCGTATTTGGAGACGTTGCCTTTAAAGACATGATGATGTTAAAATGGGGCGTTTAGGGTGGGCCCTCATTCAATATGACTGGTGTCCCTAGAAGAAGGGAAATTTGGACACATAAACAGACACCAGGGGAGTGTGTGCCCAGAGGGAAGGCCACAGAAAGACACAAGAAGGTGGCCATCTGTAAGCCAAGGAGACCCAAACTGCCAACACCTTGATCTTGGACTTCCAGCCTCCAGAACTGTAGGAAAATAAAGGTCTGTTGTTTAAGCCACCCAGACTGTGATATTTGTTATGGCAGCCCTAGCAAACCAATGACCCCTTCCTTCCTTACAGAGCCACTTCACTCATGGACACCTAGTTGCTCCTGAAATATGACAGTGCATTTCACTGGCTTTGTCTGGCGAGGTGATGTCGTGGAGGAAGGCTCCTCTCCGACCTTCTCTGGGTCGGTGCCCTGTTTCAGAAAGTTTTATTGCAATTTCCTCAGCATGGACTTTATTGTTTATTGGCATCACAGTGCAGGATGTCAGAGTCAGCTAGATAATGCACAACTTGGGAAGTAAATCTGGCCTGATCTACAGAGATGGCCAGGGGAGGGGCTGATTTTCTTTGCAAGAATATTCTTAGTCTCAGCATCCAATGTTCATGTGGGGCATCTTCAGAAATATAAAAAATAGATAAATAGATTGATTATTTTGGAGTCAGGGGAAAAGAGGAGACTTGCCAAACACTGAAGATTTCATTTATACGTAGTTTAAAATGTTTGTAAATATTTAACGGAAACATCGAGCAATAAACTCAAATTATTGTGGAGTGCACGAAAGAACTAGAGGGTAATTTATCAACGAAGAGGGAAGAATGGATACTGTATTTTACTGGGGCACACATATCCTGACATACTAATGGGGACTGTGTCAGTTAAGTGTTGACATGTACCAAATCATGGCCCAGTCTAAATGCCTTAGTCATGGCAGGGAGTTTAAAAAGAGAATATTTGAGAATAATGCGAATTAAAAAGGCAAGTTAGTTTAAATTTCTGTTTGGTAGGCCCCCAGGCCTACAAGTCCAATGGGAATAGACTCTAGCTACAGGCTTGATGAATGGCCTTAATGAAGTTGGACAACCCAGAATACATGCATAAAATGATTTTAAATATTGATACGGTGTCATTGTGTGTCTGAAGATATTGAAATGTTCATTCTCCGAGCAAGACAGGTTCCATCTAATTTATTAAAGGTGGAAATGATTATTTACATTGGAAAATGGAATGTGTGCCCGGATAGAAGCCAGGGCAATAAAATAATTATTACATTCCAGGAAACAGAGCCAGTCCATCTGCTAGAAGGAGAAAAATAAAAATACATCCTCACACAACGTCTTGGAGTTTGGGACAGCTGTGACGAACACAATGGTCATTTCCTTTAGGTTCCTATGATCTGGGATTCAAATAGATCTTTCTAAGAACAGAGAGCGCTGTTTCATAGGTTTATCTGGAAAAGGCCTGATGGGGAAGCTTCTGGTGTATCATGGGAGCCGTCCCACTCTCCCCAGATGTGTCTATTAGGACATTTCTATGACACTGGCTGGCGTCTGCAACCTGCTACGTTGCTCGCTGATGGAAGGAAGAAGCATGGAGTGAGAGTGGAAAGCTGAGTTCTGTTGTGATATGAGAGTTCCTAGGGAGAATGCCTCCGGGCAGCTGTCTGCCTCATGTGTTCAACAGTAGGACTGTGCAGCTAGCCAGGGTAGAAGTGTATTAAAGCTAGCAGGCAGTGCAGAGTCAGCTGGAGGTTCCGAAGCGCTAACTAGGCTGATGAACCAAGGGCGGACCCAGATATAAAAATAAAGTCACCGCGAGCCTGTTTAATTTCCTGCCTCTGCATCTTGGCTTGGAGAGCTAATTGCACCTCACTAGATGTGAGGCTCTCGCTGGTGGAAAGCCGCTTGAGTGCTCTCACTATCCCATTGTTTCCTATTAATCTCCCATCAATTTCACCAGGGCTGCGCTTGTATGACAGGCAGGCCACCCTGAAACACCCACAGCTATTTTCATCGCCATCCCTATCACCATGGCCAGATCCAGCCAGCCCAGCTGCACAGCACCTGAAAAGAGTGACAGGAGCCTGAAGAGGGCCACAGTAAGGGTCAAAAGATGAAGTCAGAATTAGCCACTCATTCATCCCTTCAATTTTTAATGAGCATCCACTATGATGTCAGCATTCCTGTGTGACCTCAGGCCAGTTACTCAACTCCTCTGTGCCCCAGTTTCCTCATCTATGGCATAGGTGCGTGACAGCAGCCGCATCATAAGGATGATGTAAGGATCCAAGACATTAATGTACTTAAGGCTCTTTGAACAGGATCTAGTAGAGATTAGATGCTCAACAAAGCCAGGGTTACTGTTACTCCTGTTCGTCTTTATCAGATACTGTCCTGGGCACTGAAGTAGATACATGACAGAAACAGAGCCCCTGCCCTCAAGGAGCTCACAGTCACGTAAAGAAAAGAAAATACATTTCATCGCAGTGATCAACATTTCCATTACTTGAGCAGTGATCACCAGGCTTTGTTCCAGAGCTCCACCTATGCTATGGCCCTTGACCTTGTCAGTATCCTCCTAGACAAGGAGTTTCAGCCTCACAGAAGTCAAGTGACGAAGCCGCAGCAAATGGCAGAAGCAGGAACCCAGGCCCTCCGTCAGCTCTGTGCCTCGTCGGGTTCAGAAGCCAGGAGAGGGGTGTGACTTGCTTGTGGTCCCTGCTATAGCACATGGCAGAGCCAGCTAGACCCGACCCTGGCTGCACACACTTGCCTCCCTATTGTTCTCTCTCCCGTGGGTCCTGGGACTTGGGGTCGTTTGTCAGCATCCTCAGGGAATAGGAAAAGGAACAGTCAGTGATAGATTTTCTCCCTGACTAGAACTTTGGAGGCTGCACTTTTCCCCAGTGTGATTGGGGCAGACACGCTGGTAGAATAACTGTATCAACTTTTCAAGGCCAATTGGACAGGGCTTTCTACTCATGGTCTACTCATTGTCTTACCTGACAAATCCACTTTCACTAACTGCACGGTGGTCCAAGGGCAATGTCCTCTTTGATCCTGAGCTCTCTTCACCTAGACATAGAGATCCCAGGGTGAAAATTGTGTCGACTGCAGCCACAGCTCCTTCCCACACTGGCCGTGGCCAACCTCTCTCTTCTTAACTCTCAGTAGCTTCAAACAAAAATCTCTAAAATGTATCTCACCGCGGTATCAAAAAATCATCATAGTAGAGAGTACGGTGGCTTCATAATAACAATAATCACAAAATAAATGATAAAACATCTCTGATGAGGTGAGCTTTCTCTACGTTAATTCATTTAACCCTCACTTAGGTGTGAAGTACACACATGCACATACACATGCAGAATTATCCCCATTTTATAGATGAGGGATGTGAGCCTCACATGTGTCTGAGATCACTCAGTTCTGCCATGGCAGACATGAGTTCTAATTGTCTGTCTGAATCCAGAGAGAGCCCAAGGACCTTCACTTCCTGAGATCCAGGGCTTTTAGATGTAACCACCAACCCTGCCATCAAGTGAAAATACAACTAGGATGTTACCCTAACTCTGGACCTCAGTTCCCTCTGATATACAATTAGGGAGTAGGTCTAACTGTTGCCTAGTAGCCCTTCGGATCTGCAAAGTGCATGATTGTGCAACTATGTATCTGGTACACACTAGGAATTGTTGCACGGAGGTGAAATGGGTAAGAGGCTGACCTTGAAAGCCAGCCAGAACTGAGTTACCAGCCACATGATGTTAGACAAGCTATTTCCCATCTCAAAGTCTAGTTACTTCCTCTGGATAATGGAGGTAGCAAGTTTGCCAGTTTCACACAGTTTCATACAGTTACATGAGGATTAAATAAGATACTACTTAATGCTTTACAGCAATGATGAGGGCAATGATCCTCAGTGAAGAGATACTATTATAGTTGAAATAGTTATTACAAACAGAAGCTCAAAAATATTTCTGGAATGATCATTGAGTGCAAACAGAGCCTCCATTTCCAGTTACTGCTTCCTTGAATAATTAAGTTTGTACATCTCTCTCAAAAGAGAGTTGTCCTGCTAATAGACTAAGTGCACTTTTTACTTGCTTTTATTATTTCTGCAATAATTATCTCAAATGTTCATGTGTGTACTGCAGAATTCACAGGGTTGCTACTTGGTAACATGCAAAAGTACTTCAAGAAGTAAAAACCCAGCATCTCAGATTTGCAACAGAAAATTCTTTCCTGGCACTTTTTGGGTTTGTATCTCAGATTCACATACTAAGTAGGCTATATATTCCCTCTTTCAAAATTTCACAGAACAGAAAAAATAGAAATTTAAAATATTAAAAAGAAGGGATAGAAGGATAAGGAAAAGACAGATTTTTTAAAGGGGTTTAGACTATATTGTTTGGGGTTGTTTTGAGTGTGCACAAAAATGTAACCCTTTCCCTCTAGCTGTGTATGATAACTTTTTCCCCAAGGAGGAGAGAAAGAGAGATAAAACACCACTCTGGGGAGCTTTGGCCACAGTTGGTGGTAGGACCCTTGTTCACCCGTTACCACTTATTGGCAACTTAAATGAATATGGCGGATCCAACCTGGTTCTTAAATCAGGAAGCAATTCTTCAAATGGCTCTTTCTTTCAATCATCATCTATTGAGAATGTTTTTCATGCCACACATAGTACTTGGGCTCCCTGGGATAAGATCAGGACCAGTTGTTCACATCAGAAAGAAATAGGGGAAAGAATGACTTTGCCTCAACTGGCCTTACAAAAATCCCAAGCTCTCCAGCTTCCTACGATGTGAAAAGTGGGGTTAATGATATCTGTTTCACAAGACTGTTGAGAGGTCAGTAAGAAGCCGTATGCAAAGATCTTTGAACCAAACGTCTGTGCAAAAAGGTTAATTCTCTTTTCCCCATTCCCCTTGCATCATTTTTGAGGTTTAAAGAACACATCACATTTTCTCTTATAGCCTCATTTAATGGATTTCTTTCTTGTAGTTTAGACTAGATTGACTTCTTGAAGATAAAGTGGTAGTCATTAGAACTGCGTGACGGATATTTCCAGCTGTCCACTTTCCCAGCACAATGCAATATCGCACTTCCTATGCACCTCCATTTTGAGTGAGGCTGAGTGACTAATTCTGGCCCATAATGTGAGCAGAAGTTACATGCATCCCTTCCCTTTCCAATGCTGGTGCAAGGTCCTTCAGAACTTTCCCATGAACCCAGAAATCCAAGGAAGTGTTTACTCTCTGAACCCAAATTTCATGATGAGAAGATATGGAGCCAGCCCACATAGTGAACCATGAAGTCAACCTTTAGTTTTATAAGTCAGTCAGATGTAGGGGATGCTTGTTACACCAACATAACCTCATTCATCCTGACTAATATAGACTGCAACTTATCAATCATCATCTGGAAGCTGGCTCAGGCCCTGTGCAAGGTTGCAATAACGTGTACTTAACTGGCCGATGAGAAAACAGGAAGATGGATCCAAACTTCAGAATTTAGAATGTGAGTCTAATAAACTGCCAGATGCAAAAATATTGACATTAAATAAGAAAAATTCAAACCCTACAGAAAGTTGATCCTACTGGGTTCTAGCACTGGGGACAAAGTGAGAAAAAATACATAATCCTTCAGGGAGAAAAATCAAATTGCAAAAAAGTCAGAATGGCAGAATAATCACTGGGAACATGCAAGGCAATAGAGAAAAATATATCCAAGGGTTAAGAAGACAAAATTCACGTTCATGCAGTATTGGATCTGTTTATGATGGACTGGCTGTCACTGCCACATGTGACGGCTCTGAGCAAGCAGATAATCGTCTCAGCCACGGGGCAGCTCGCTGAAAGGTTATGATGATAATAGTCTCCTTAATGCATCAGAATGACACCCTGGCCCGTCCATCAGAAGGGCATGCTTTCAAATTATGTTTCCTGTATTAGGACAGGAGTTGGGGTAGGGGTCATATGCCTTCAGTCGACACACTGGCTACCAAAGGCATGACTGTACTAATTCCTACTGGTATCATTTGCAGAGAAAGCACTCACAACTGTGTTTTCCCAGGCCAACAGCCCTGGAGAAATGAGGACATGGAGTCCAGGGGGTCCTGGCTTGCTGGTGACAAGCTTGGACCCTAGAGCCAGAACATTTGGTTCAAATCTTGGTGGCATCTATGACTGCTGTGTGATGTTAGGCTGGTTAACTTACCTTCATGGGCTGTGGTTTCCTTATGCATAAACTGGAGATTCTAACTAATGGAGAGGGATGATATGAGGATTTAATAAGTAAATGCATGCAATGTTACATAGTAACATTGTAAATGTTAATGCTTAATATATGTTAGCTGCTAGTATTGTTGTTATTATTATATTTACCATCATCATCATCATCATTTCCTAAAGTCATTCAGCTGGTAAATAGCAGGGATAGGATTTTGACTACCTTGTCTCCTGGTAGACCTTGGGAGACTAGGGTAAGAAATGTAGGCTGTGGCCATGGTTGCTAAGCAACTGAGGGTACCCGAGTGAATACAACCTACGTACTCTGGCCTCTTGGTCACCAGGTGGAACCAACGGAGTCAACTGCCTACGGGCTACCAGCTTCTCCCCATGCATCACCACAATCTTAGAACTGTGACTGCTCAGGAGTGAGGCTTCAATCAGATCCTGACCAACCTCTTCATTTCCCCAAGCTCACCCACCCCTAATTAGCTCAAGGAGAGTCGTCTGGATAAGTTGAATATCAAGCTCATCAAGAAACTCCCACTCTGATTGTAGGCTCTATGAGTTAGCCATAACTGCTCAATTTCCCTTCAGGAACTTCACTGATTATACGAGGTAACTGATGAAATAACAAGGGATGGGATGTCGTTTGGGGTGCTCTTTTCTTCTCTCTCTCTCTCTCTCTCTCTCTCTCTCTCTCTCTCTCTCTAAGTGATTGCAAGTAAATGAAAGAAAAACTACCTGCTATATGTCGTACACACCATAAAATTCCTGTCATACTATCTGTTCCAGGTTAAGATGCTGCCACTGGAAACTCAGAAGCCTCACAGATTGGTGAGAGATCAGTGAGGATTTCTGAAGAGTAAGCTATTAATGTTGGAAAATCTGTGCCTATCGTTCCAAATTGTAAATTGCCAAGAAGAAAAATTTACTGAGAAAAGTTGTAAACTTTCCCCATCGACTTACCTGACACACTATTTTCCTATACACATCAAAGAAGCAGTTCCATTGATCACTTCCTAGTGATTTGACTTAGGGATTTGCACTCAGTGCAAATCATTGATTGGAATGGCAATTTCTATTGACTTAAAGAGGTTTGGGGCCCTGATTGGGAGCCACCAAATGAGAAGGTATCCACTTTCAATCATCTAAAAATCAATACTCAGTCACCATTCTCTAAGAAGCCCCACCTAATCACTTGAAGACAAGTTCTGAACTTTCCAAGGAGCTTTTCAACACCACGGCAATAATAATAAGATGCAAGGTTGGTGTTTCCTTCTTTCATGGTAACTCCCTGGCCTGGGATGTTCTTCTATGTTGTCTCCTGGTAAATTCCAAATTCTCCATCAGGACCCAGTTCCCAGCAGCCATTGCGAATTTGGATTTTTTTTTTTTTTTAAGAATCCTTTATTGTTTTTTTTCTGCTAGGCAGAAATGAACCATAATGACTTGAGACCCTTTTCTTTCTTTTTTTAAAAATTTTTATTGGAGTATAATTGCTTTACAATGTTGTTTTAGTTTCTACTGTACAGCGAAGTGAATCAGCTATACGTATACATATATCCCCTCCTTTTTGGATTTCCTTCCCATTTAGGTCACCACAGAGCACTGAGTAGAGCTCTCTGTGCTATACAATAGGTTCTCATTAGTTATCTATTTTATATGTAATAGTGTATATATGTCAATCCCAATCTCTCAATTCATCCCACCTCCCTCTCCCCACCTTGTGTCCATACGCTTGTTCTCTTTGTCTATTTCTCTATTTCTGTTTTGCAAATAGGTTCATCTGTACCATTTTTCTAGATTTCACATATATGCGTTTATATATGATATTTGTCTTTCTCTTTCTGACTTACTTCACTCTGTATGACAGTCTCTAGTTCCATCCATGTCTCTGCAAATGGCACAATTTCATTCCTTCTTATGGCTGAGTAATATACCATTGTATTTATGTACCACATCTTCTTTATCCATTCCTCTGTTGATGGACATTTAGGTTGCTTCCATGTTCTGGCTATTGTAAATAGTGCTGCAATTAGCATTGGGGTGCATGTATCTTTTGGAATTATGGTTTTCTCCAGGTATATGCCCAGGAGTGGGATTGCTAGGTCATATGGTAGTTCTATGTTTAGCTTTTTAAGGAGCTTCCATACTGTTCTCCATAGTGGCTGTAATCAATTTACATTCCCACCAACAGTGTAGGAGGGTTCCCTTTTCTCCACACCCTCTCCAGCATTTATTGTTTGTAGATTTTTCGATGATGACCATTCTGACCAGTGTGAGGTGATACCTCATTGTAGTTTTGATTTGCATTTCTCTAATAATTACTGCTGTTGAGCGTCTTTTCATGTACATCTTGGGCAACTGTATGTCTTCCTTGGAGAAATGTCTATTTAGGTCTTCCACCCATTTTTTGATTGGGTTGTTTGTTTTTTTGATATTGATCTGTATGAGCTCTTTGTATATTTTGGATATTAGTCCCTTGTCTGTTGCTTCATTTGCAAGTATTTTCTCCCATTCTGAGGGTTGTCTTTTCATCTTTTTTATGGTTTCCTTTGCTGTGCAGAGCTTTTAAGTTTAATTAGGTCCCATTTGTTTATTTCTGTTTTTATTTTCATTATTCTAGGAGGTGTGTCAAAAAAGATCTTGCTGTGATTTATGTCATAGAGTGTTCTGCGTATGTTTTCCTCTAAGAGTTTTACAGTGTCCAGCCTTAAATTTAGGTCTTTAATCCATGTTGAGTTTATTTTTTTGTATAGTGTTAGGGAGTGTTCTAATTTCATTCTTTTGCATGCAGCTGTCCAGTTTTCCCAGCACCACTTATTGAAGAGACTTTTCTCCATTGTATATTCTTTTCTCCATTGTATATATATTTTTTTCTTTTCTCCATTGTATATTCTTTTCTTTTCTCCATTGTATATTCTCGCTTCCTTTGTCATAGATTAGGTGACCATAGGTGCATGGGTTTATCTCTGGGCTTTCTATCCTGTTCCATTGATCTATATTTCTGTTTTTGTGCCAGTACCATAGTGTCTTGATGACTGTAGCTTTGTAGTATAGTCTGAAGTCAGGGAGTCTGATTCCTCCAGCTCCATTTTTTTTCTAAAGATTGCTTTGGCTATTCAGGGTCTTTTGTGTTTCCATACAAATTATAAAATTTTCTGTTCTTGTTCTGTGAAAAATGCCATTGGTAATTTGATAGGGATTGCATTGAATCTGTAGATTGCTTTGGATAGTATAGTCATTTTCACAATATTTATTCTTCCAATCCAAGAACATGGTATATCTCTCCATCTGTTTGTGTCATTTTTCATTTCCTTCATCAGTATCCTACAGTTTTCTGGGTACAGGTCTTTGACCTCCTTAGGTAGGTTTATTCCTAGGTATTTTATTCTTTTTGTTGCAATGGTAAAAGGGATTGTTCCCTTAATTTCTCTTCTTGATTTTTCACTGTTAGTGTATAGGAATGCAAGAGATTTCTGTGTATTAATTTTGTATCCTGCAACTTTACCAAATTCATTGATTAGCTCTAGTAGTTTTCTGGTGGCATCTTTAGGATTTTCTGTATATAGTATCATGTCATCTGCAAACAGTGATGGTTTTACTTCTTTTCCATTTTGGATTATTTTTATTTCTTTTTCTTCTCTGAGTGCTGTGGCTAGGACTTCCAAAACTATGTTGAATAATAGTGATGAGAGTAGACATCCTTGTCTTGTTCCTCATCTTAGAGGAAATGCTTTCCGTTTTTCACCATTGAGAATGATGTTTGCTGTGGGTTCGTCATATATGGCCTTTATTATGTTGAGGTAGGTTCCCCCTATGCCCACTTTCTCGATCTTTTTGGAAACAGGAACCAGAGAGATCCAGGTGTTTCTAGCCATTCTAGATCATGGGCGCCACTGAATGGCTTTCATTCCATTTATTCATTCAATAATGGTCCATTCTTTCTTTTATTACCTATTATACACCAAGCAATGTTCTAGGAATTGGAGCTACACCTATGAACATGACAGCTAAGAAGTAAGTGATTATATACAGTCTAGAAGGGGAGACAGACAATGAAAAAGTAATCAAATAAATGATGAAGATATTCAGATGGTGATAACGTAATAAAATGATAAAATAGCATGATGGGACAGAGAAGTATATGGCACTATTTTAGGCTGGGTCATAGGAAAGTAGAAATTCTACTGACCTCAGCAATCCCACATTTCCCCAATCCTCCTTCTACCACCGCCCTACGTTATCCCATTGCTTTGGGCTGAAGGACAACAAAGACATTTACGTATTCATTTAAAAAAAAAACAGGTAAATGAGAAAGCAAACTGGGGCAAGCAGATCAGGCCTTGAAGAAAGGAATTATGAGCTACTCTTGGTTTGAAATTTCATGCTGTCTTCCTTTTCAGCATGAACACATTTGAATTGCCTATGTCCCCTTTTCTACATCCTATTGTTTTCATCCAAAAATTCTACACCATATTCTATAAACAAGTTGTTTTACAATTATCATTTATTTCCCTGGAATGAAGATTTTTCCTTCTTATTATACCAAAGATAACCTCCACCAATAAAAGGAATTTATTAGACACCAATGGCTCACATTGATGCATAGAGATGCTATATAAAGTGAGTTAAGACAGGAGTCTTCACCCTTGGTGCTTTAGAGTCAAGTACTGTGAAAAGGCACTGGACACAGAGTTGAGGTGCTACGTTTAGTCCCACTGTACATGTTATGGTTAGAAAAAAAACATGAATTTTTGCTTTGGACAAGTCTAGATTCAAATTCTGGCATCATCACTTACTAGTGGCATTGTGACATTGGACACTTTATCTCTTAGCTTTAATGTTCTCATCTGTCAAATTAGGTTATGGTGAAGATTAGGGATAATGCATGAAGAGCCTGCCATAAAACAGAAGCTTCATAAATGGAAGCTAATATCCTTGGTAATGACCAAGGCAAGTCTTTTCAACTCTCTATACCTTAATCTCTTCTTGTGGAAAATGGTGGGAGACAGAGTAGTTGAAATAAATAATAATAATTTTTAAGCTTAAAATTTGCTAGAGTATAGTAACTCAATTTCCTTGGCTTCTTTCATATTTTGTTACCCTCTGCTCTTAAATCCTTACAGAAGTCTGTGCACTACGTTCAGAAGCCCACCTGTGTGGCAGCCCATTCTGTTAAGGTATTTTGGGGGCCCAGTGAATCGTTATTAATTAATAAACTAATGTTAAATGAGTACCTTCTGGACGGCAGGTTTTGAGGAGGCTTCAAAGGGACTGGGAGTGGGGCAAGTTGATATAAAGGTGAACACATTCTGACCTCAGCTCTCAGAAGTTTCCTCTTCAGTAGGGAGAGATGATGTCTATATAATAATTAGTAATCATTTCAGGAGGAAGTGCCAAGGGTCATGAGAAGAAGGTGATAAAAACCAGGGGAAGACTAGCAATGAGCCATCTACACTATGGTATCATGGAAGCTTTGAGGCATTGGACCTGGGTCTCAATGGCGGAGAAGGATTTGAAGATTTGGTGATGAGAAGAAAGGCATTCTGGGGACAGGGACAGCTCAGGCAAATATGTACAGCTAGGAAATCTTGAAACTGGAAAGAGTCCAGTAAAACAGGAAAGAAGAGGGAACCACCAGGCTGAAAAGGACCATTGAGGTCACATTGTAGAGGGCCCCCAAGGCCAGGTAAATAGAACTCATACTGCCCTGCCACAGAGAGGTGGCTCCTTGCAAGTCAGAGAAATTCAGGGTCACCTTTTTGCTAATTTCCTCAAGCCTCAGTGTCTTTGACTCTAAACAGGGAGTAAGTCTAGATCTTATCTCATAAGCTGGAGTTGAGGATTTAAGGAAATGATGCATGTAAAGACTTAGCACAGTGCCTGGCATCCCTCAAGTGCCCATTCCGGGGACATGTGCTGGGACCCTTATGAAGCCAGCCTGGGAGTATGTGAGCTTGGAGCTGCTGGGTAGCATCTCTCCCACACAAGCCTGCAGAAACCAATGCCAATGTAGGGTAATACACTGCTCAAAGGGGAAGAAAGACATTCCAAATGTTATTCCTTGAGCACCTGGTTCCAACTGTACCTGAAGCTGGTTAACCTTAGACGTTTCAGTTTCAAGCCACAAAACTCCATCTTTTGCTTTAGCCAATTTAAATTGACTTTCTGCTTCTAGTTACTGAAAATCTTAAGTAATATAGAAATGTAGTCACTTTTCTCATGTTGGCTCTTGAGTCCAGCTTGCTCACAAATGCAATTATCCTCATGAAATGATCTGAAAATGATCAGTGGGAAACTGAGCTCTGATTAGAGGCTTTGGGGGCAGGGCTACATTGTGACTTTTGTGGGCCTGAGGCCCTTTTGCCTTCGCGTGCTCCTTCTTCCATAAAATTGTTAAAAATTATACTTTGTACCATATTGGTATACATTTATATTTTGTCATTTTTTATAATTTTATAGTTGGTGTAAGATTAATATAATCTAAATTGGATTCATTACGATACATTTGTTTTTATTATATTTACAACTTTCTTCTGATTATCAAGGAAATGAAAATTAAAATATTCTTGTGGGCCCCTACACATATTGTGGACCCCAGGCACTGTGCCTACCGTGTTTCACAGCAATGTCAGTTCTGTTGGAAGTTTCCACGTGGCACATCTTGAAGACTGGATTAGTGGAAGCCAGCAAATTGCAACGTCTTTCACTGCTATAATCCATTTGTATGATCGGGTATCCTTCCTGAGTACCCGTGTCTTAGTATTATACCCAAGATCATCGTCCAACCTTGATCCAACAACCCACTGAAGCCCTGGGGTTTATACCTAATTCTTGCTAGTCTGCTGCTAGCAAGCAATATAATCCTTGGCCCTGCCAAGATCCCCTCCCTTTAGAACATAGTCATTTGTAGAAACAAAGGGATCTCCAACGTCCCTTTCCAGGGCCAAAGCCATCAATATTACCATTCTTTCCCATTTTCATCTCTTACAATTCCTTTAGGCCAGTGTGTACTCAACCCCCTCACACACCCACACCCATAAACACGTTTGTCTGTCCCTTCCTTAAAAATATGCAAATGATCAGAGAATGCACTAAAAAGCAAGAAAGGAAGGAAAGAAGAAAAATATGTGTGGCTTGGGCTGGACAGAGTGCCATTAATACTTGGAGGCTTCTAATATTTTTTGTCTAATCTTCCTTACACAGCTTCCACCTTGTTTATCTTACGTGGATTGTAATTCCCTTGGGCGAGCAAGCGATCTGCAATTTCTAAAGTGCCTTCTAAATAATCAGTAATCAAGAAATGCCAAGTAATCACGATCTTCAACGTGCTTATGGAGGGTCATTCTGAAATTGGGCGTCAGAGCCTCCTGTCTTAAAGAGCCACAGCTCCTTGGTTAAACGCTTAAATTGATGTGCGAGGTTACCATGGATGCCCGCCCCCTGTACATTACCATTATTATTATTTTGTGTTTCTCTAATACTTTCATTGAAAGATAATCATGTTGTGAATATTAACTTTTATAGGCTGCATTTGTAACTGCTTATGTGTAAAGAAGCAGCACTTTCTGAAATCAAAATGACACTAATAATTTAGTCAATTTACTTTTTTCCATCTCTGTGTTTACAGTCATGTTATTTGGTTACTGCAGGCTCTGAATTTTGATATAGTCATCCTGGTAATAAACTTTTTTCTATTCTTTGTATCTAAAGACACATTTGTCACATAGAACAGAGTCTGTTTAAATTCATTTGTTCAATAAATATTTATTGAGTGCCTACTAGGTGCCGATGCAGGCTAGGTACAGGAGACAGACATTGTCTTAACAGAGCACAGAGGTGAGGGAAGGAGATAAACTTAGATGCCACAACTTAGAGATGAGGCAGCAGGCGTAGCAATAGGAATGAACAGAGGGGCATTCTCAGTGCTTCACGTGGGGACACTGGGTCAATTCTGGACCTTAGGGAGTATTTTCTGAATTTAAAGCTTGAGGAAAGTGGAGCTAGAGAAATAGTGTTTTATCAAGATGTTTATCAAGATACAGAGAACCTTCACACACATGAGGAAGACCATCGTCATTTAAAAAAGAAAAGAAAAGAAAAGAACAAACGTTGGCAATGGTGTGTAGAAATTGGAACGCTCTTGCATCGCTGGGAATGCAAAATGGCATTTCCTCAAAAAAAATTAAACATGGAATTAGCATATGATCCAGGAATTCCACTCCTGGATAATAACAAAAAGCAGGGATTCAAACAGATATTTGCACACCCATGTTCACAAGAGCATTGTCACAATAGTCAAAAGATGGAAGTAACCCAAGTGGCCATTGATGGAGGAGTAAACTGTAGTGTATACATACAATGAAATATTATTCAGCCTTTAAAAGGAAGGAAATTACGACACGTGCTACAACATGGATGAACCTTGAGGGCATTATGCTAAGTGAAATAAGCCAGTCACAAAAGGACAAATATTGTATGATTCTATTTATATGAAGTACCTAGAGTAGTCAAATGCATAGCAATAAAAAGTAGAATGGTTGCCAGGGGTGAGGAGAAGGGGAGATGGGAGTTAGTGATTAATGGGTGTGGAGTTTTCAGTTTGGGAAAATAAAAAGTTCGAGAGATGGATGATGGTGGTTGCACAACAGTGCGAATGTACTTAATGCCACCAAACCGTACACGTAAAGATGGCAAATTTTACGTTAAGTGCATATTGCTACAATTTTTAAAAATAGATGCCGAGAACCCTACCACCCCTCTCTCTAATTCCACAACACATTAGGCTGGGAATCCAAGGAAAGTCCGACTTCTACCCATTTTCTAAAATGCCATCTTCGCAGGAGCTGCCACCATTTGTATTCAGCTTTATTTGTAAATACAATTAAAAAACCAGTCACAGAACACCATCACCCAAGGAGTAAATGTTCCCGGGCTCTGAAACGGAGTGCTGTCATTCCCATTAACAGTAATGAGAGTCCCATGGCTAAACCTCCGTGCGTCATGTTCAAAATTTACCCCCTAGAGTTTGCAGATGGAAAAAAAAAACATTATCTCATGTACAAACAGAAAACAGAAAATAAAGCCGGAAATGGCATTCTGACCATGGAGATGCCATAGGGCGATTAGCAGGCAATCTGGTGAGGGTGGCTTTGGAAAGAACACGAAAGAGGGCATATGACAGAAAGACTGCCTCATCCTGGTCTCCAGGGCTCTCATATGTTTCAGAACAATCAAGGTGACTGGTGGCTCAAGGTCAGGAGCCTACGTTATGACTCTGACATTAAAACCTATTTTTTAACATAAATGTCCCCTTGCAATGCATGAAAATAGAGACATACTTCCTGTGCTATCCAAAAGTTCCAAAGTTTTTGTTTCAAGTGAATTTCAATTGAGGTTTTTAAGAGTCCTAGTGCATTCTCATAATTAAAGACTTCAAGTTTTAATTCTCTCCTCACTTTGAATCTCCCCCCCTAGAGCCTTTGTCATGTTCTAAGCTGTTAGGAAATGTAATCAAATTAACTCAAGTAAAAAGGGCTTTATTGGAAGTCAGTCTGTGTGTGTCTGTGTGTGTGTGTGTGTGTGTTTGTATGTCTGTCACTTTATCTCTTCTCTCCACGACACTTCCTGGGTTCCCATTGCTACTCTTCTCTCCGTTGCTTTATTCTCAAGTTTCTATCTACAGATGATAATGTCAGTTTCCTTTTACTTCCTTGCCAACATTCAGGTGGACAAAATGGCTTTAATTCAATGTGACGCCCCCATTCACAATGCCACTACTTTCTGACATCTCTGTGACTCATTCAAACTCTCCAGAAAGAGAACTACCCCATTTGCCACTGATTGGATGCTTTCTAGCCAAGTTGTCAGCCTTTCTTGAATAAGTTGTGGCCAGTGGTGGAGGGAGGAGAGAAATTAGACTGCCTGCTACCCACACTTCAGAAACGGAGAGCTGGAGCAATTCTCTGAGAAGGGCATGTGAACAAAGTAAGCAAAACAACCAACCAACCAGCAAGTCTGGCCTTGTGTTAAAACGTCAGTTCACAAAGAGGGGTCTGTGGTCACGATGCCATCAAAGTGTCTACAAGGTCAAAATTTTTCTCATGGTAATTCTAAGACATTGTTCTCCTCTTTTTACTCTGTTGGCATGTGTAGTGATGGTGCAAAATTCTTTGGAGGATAAAACCGCTGGTACCTTAGCATGAATCAAGGAAGTGGGACCAAATTCTTTTAGCAGGCAATGCATTCTTCACGACCACACACTTGAAGTTAAGGAAAAAATAATAATAATAATGCCAGTTTCCTTTAAGAATACCCTTGATGAAATGGTAAAATGATTTTTACAGTAAAAATGATTCATTTTATTATAGCTTGAGGATTATGGGCACTTCTTTTTGATATTCTGTGTACAAAAAAAGGAAGCACACTTAGATCACTTCTGTTGCACCCCAAAGTGTGGTGCTTGTCCTAAGGAAAACGCTTGTGTGATTGCTTGAGTTGCCAGCTAATCTAGCTACTTTTTTCATGCAACAACATTTTTACTTAGAAGAACAGAAAGATTACGGTTATTCAGACTTGAGTATTTAGCAGACATTTTTCTCAGAAATGAGTAAAAAGAGCCTGTCGTTTCAAAGGAAATACCAGGATTCAAACCAAAATACTTGAATTTTAGAAAAAATTTCTATCTGCAACCATGAACTTGACAGCTCCTTGATACTTATAACTTTTCTGATGAGCTCGCTGGTGATATTATTAATGTGATTTCTAAAATATTTTATAATTAAAGTTATCAATATTTAGAAGATAACACGGTGAACCAATATTTTCCAAAACACCAGCATATAATGTTACAAAATCACACATAGGTCTACCATCAATTCCATTTCAAACTTCAAGACGTACAATGGATTTTAATATAATAAAGTACAAAGAGCTCATTGATATGGTTTCAGATTCTACATTACAACTAACCTTTAAGAAATTACCACTTGCTGAAGTTTTTTTGTAGTATCAAAGAAGAATACCCCAAATTATCTGAAAAGGCTATTAAATTACTTCTTCCTTTTCAAACATATATATGTGAGAGGCCAAGTTTTTTCCACATACATACTTCAAACAAACCAACATATTTCAGCCAACTTAATGAAGAATGTACACACTCTGAAATTTACTTGTTTGGCTCAATATTCATTTTGAGATCTATTCATTTTAGAGCATGTAACTCTAGCTTGTCCATTTTCACTGCACTGTAATATTCCATTGTAACAAACATATCAATATGAGATTGAGTATTTAGGTTGTTTCCAATTTTACTATAACATACAATGGTGCTGTGAACATTCTTTGTATCTGTCTTGGTAAGCAATGTTTTCTTTGATTTTATTTCTAGAAGTAGATTTGTTCATTTCTAGTAATAAGACACTCTTTACCTCTACTAATACTAGTAATAGCTAACTCTTACGGAGAACTTGTTATTTGTCAAGGTCTTTTCTAACAGCTTTACATATATTAATTCATGTAATTCTTGAAACAACACAACTAGGGTATTAGCCCCACTTTACACAGGAGAAGAGTGAGAAGCAGAGGGATTCAATAGCTTATTCAAGTTCATGCAGCTAAAGGGAGGTAGAACCAGGAGTGATCCCTCACTGCAAAGCTCCAGAGTCCATGTTTCTAACCACACTCTTCAAAAGCTGGCAATGAAGAAATGAAGGAACTAGAAAATCACCACCAGAACACGATATTCATAAATGCTGCAGGTCAGATCTGCTGATGAATGCCAAAGTTAGTCGGCAAATCTTTAAAGAGAAATAGGCTATTTGCACAGTCTCAAAGTATCTCCCCCACAAACTTCCTAATTACTGTGGTGGTTTTAACATAGGACTGCAAATTGTTTGATACCCCTCCCCCAGGAGTTAAAGCTTAATATACCTCTCCTGAATGTGGACTGGACTTAGTGACTTGATTACAGTGAACAGAGTATGGAAAAATAAAAATAGTAACTTTGTAGCAGAGAAACCTGGCAACTGAGTGATCAAGGTTAACATCCCCAGTAATAAGTCATGTGTCCTCAATGTGATGGGACAAAAAGGGCACATCACCTCTGTGGTACCTTCCCCAACATCCAAACCAACAAGGACCTACTGTATAGCACAGGGAACTCTACTCAATACTCTGTAATGACCTATATGGGAAAATAATTTTAAAAAAGAGTAGATATATGTATATGTATAACTGAATCACTCTGCTCTACACTTAAAACTAACACAACACTGTAAATCAACTATACTCCAATATAGAATAAAATTTTTTTAATTAAAAATAAAAAAAGAAGGGCACATCACCTCTGTGGTACCTTCCCCAGCATCTGCACCCTCAGGCTATCTGAGAAAATGTGGGACAAACTCAAATTGAGGTACATTCTACAGAATACCTGACCACTTTAATAAAGTGTCAAGGTCAAGAAAAGAACAAAAAAATGGTCACTGATTAGAGGAAACCAAGGAGAGACTAAACAGACTAATCTGAATCCTGAAACAGAAAAAAAGTGGAAAAACTGGGAAAATCCAAATCAAGTCTGCAGTTTCATTAATAGCTTTGATCCAAGTTGATTTCCTAGTTTTGATCAATGTCCCATGGTTACATAAGATGTGAACAGCAGAGGAAGCTGGGTACAGGGTATAAGGGACACCTGTACTCTCTTTGCAAATCCTCTGTAAATCTAAAATCATTGCCAGGGGTGGGGTGCAGGGAAGACAGATTGGAGGAAGGTGGTCAAAAGGTACAAACTTCCAGGTATCAGATAAATAAGTACTAGGCATGTAATGTACCACATGATAAATGTAACTAATACGGCTATAGGTTATATGTGAAAGCCACTGAGAGAGTAAATCCCAAGAGTTCTCATCACAAGGGCAATAATTTTTTTCTATGTCTTTAATTTTGTATCTATATGAGACAATGGATCTTCATTAAACTTACTGTAATAATCATTTCCTGATGTATGGAAGTCAAATCATTATGTACTTGATTTTTTTTTTTTTTTTTTTTTTTTGGTACGCGGCCTCTCACTGTTGTGGCCTCTCGCGTTGCGGAACACAGGCTCCGGATGCGCAGGCTCAGCGGCCGTGGCTCACGGGCCCAGCGGCTACGCGGCATGTGGAATCTTCCCGGACCGGGGCACAAGCCCGTGTCCCCTGCATCGGCAGGTGGACTCTCAACCACTGAGCCACCGGGGAAGCCCTGGAAGTCAAATCATTATGATGTACACCTTTAAACTTATACAGTGCTGTATGTCAACTACATCTCAATAAAACTGGAAGAAAAAACACCAAGCATAAAAAAAAAAAAAAAAGATAACAACACCCAGTAATGCCTTCCCATTTCATTCAGAGGAAAAAAACCAAAGAGCTTCTCCAAAGGGCTCCCACATCATCTGCCCCCCTCCTCCCACTCATCTGCCCCCCTCCTCCCACTCATCTGCCCCTCCCTCCACAGCACAGCTCCCTCAGATGCCCTCCCCACCACCTCACTGCTCTGGGACCTGCTCCTGTCTTAGTCTCTTTGCACTTGAAGTTGGCTCTGCCAGGGATGCTCTTCCGCAGGCATCCCCAAGGCCAACAACTTCAGTTTTGTCCAATCTTTGCTCAGATGCAAGTTCCTCAGTGAGGCTTCACCTGACCATTTGGATTGCAACTGATTCCCCCTCCAATTTTCCCTCATTCTGCTTGTTTTCCATATCATGCATCACCTTCCCCTCTCTCTGTGTCATTTCCTTTACTAGTGTGGTTATTGTCAATTGTCTGTGTCCCCACCGGAATGTCAGTTCCATCAGGGCAGCGATCTCCACTCTTGCATTCACTGTGTCTGGGGCCCAGTTAACTTTGTTAAGAAGCTTGCCTATGTCATTCCTAGCATGTAGCTTGACTTACTTATAGTCAGCATGCCTGCGTCTAGGAGTTCACCAAGCAGCCAAGAGGGTGATGACCTTTCCTGCAGAGAAAACATGGGCAAAGAGTCCTGAAGAGTTCCCAAGAGCTGGAGGGAAGAGGTGGGCAGAAACCCCATGACATCAGCACAGGGATAGCAATGAACTCTGCTCCATAGCAGGGTGTCGTGTGCCTAGAAAAGGCAGAGATGGAAAAGTCAACTTGCGTCCAAGGCAATATGTAAGCCAAGTTGAAAGTTATAAAAGATTTAGGTAAGCTCTTTCTAAGCACTTTCAAAATTCCCAGAGGGCTTTTCTTATGTGGTAGGTCTTATAATGAAAGAAGACCCAGACATGACAAGAGACACATGGGTAAAGACAGCTATTAAAGCAAGAATGATTGATTTCATAACATTCCAAGGTAGTACTCTTTAACTCCAGATACAGCCACCTCTCAATGTCGTCCTTCCTCATTTGCATAGGTAATTGACAGCTTGTTAACAGCTCATTAAGAACACTGAAAACCATGTGACAACTACAAAGGGGTGTGCGTAAATGGGGACAGAATCTGTGAATTGCATGATATTGAGAACTCAATCAGATCTCAGATTACAGGTCAGAAAACAACTTGATTGACTCTGATGGTGAAAAAAATAGGAACATCCACTAACTTTTTTTTAGAACTTTATTCAACAGTCCTATTGTCCAAAGGGTAATAAAGAAAAGCCCAAGCCTTGGTGATTTTCAGAGCTCAGCTCTACCAGATGCAATGATGTGAGTACCAATTTAATATAAATACCTAACAGCAGATCATTTCAGTTTCTAAAAACACCTGTTAAACTGCTTATGCAGTTTTAAAATTTGTTCTTAAGATTCACCTTTTTCATAAACACAAGTCATTTAGACATCTCAATCTAATATTCTTCAAGTGAGAAAAATGTGAAGTGTAATTTGATTTTAGCCTATAAAAAGAAGATGTTTCCTGATTTGCACGCAGTTACCATCGGTAAATTTGGATACTGTATTTTTTAAAAGAACATTTGAATATAAATAGTGCAAATAATTGTTACATCAGCAAATCTCTTCTGAGCATCAGATGCCTGTGCAGAAAACTTCTTTTGCGAACTGTTTCCCTGGATGGAAGAACAAGTCTAAAGGTGGGCCGTGTGCAGGTCCAGTGGAGACCTGTAAGTCCAGCGCTCATCTATGACCAAGGGTGCACCTTCCACACCCGCAGAGTCCGCTGAGTCTTACTTTTCTTCTGTCTACCTGCATCTACCAGGTGCAAATGGATGGTGGTTACGGACAGAGGGGTCCAGCAAATGCTGCCCCATGCTCAGTCCTTGGGATTCTGAAAGCATCCACAGGGTTGCAGACCAGTGTGGCCCCCCATGTGTCCCAGATGTAGCCAATGTGGCCAAACCCACTCTAAACAGCTCCTTCCCACCTACCCCTGTGCCTTTAAGTCAAGTGGACTTCCTTACCTGGTTTGTTCCCCCATCCTCTGTCCTTTCTGGGTAGATAGTTCCTCCTCACCCAATCAGGTTCAGTCCCAGGGACTCTGCCAAGACAATGGGGACAAGTGGAAAGGGCACAGAATCAGTATTTAGGGAGATCCAAGGACAGTCACTCAGAGGCTGGGCTTCATCACTTACTAGCAAAGTGGTCCATCCTGGATTAGATACTTAACCTTAGAAGATCTCAGTTTCTTCACCTATAAAATAGGAATGATGCTTAGAAATCTTGGCCATGTCAGTTAATTGAGATAAAGCCTTGACAAGATTATTCTTTTATCTCAGTTAACGTCCTACAGCAGCAGTCCCCACCATTTTTGGCAGCAGGGACCGATTTCGTGGAAGACAATTTTTCCACGGAGAGTAGTGGGGTGATGGTTCAGGCGGTAGCATGAGCGATGGGGAGTGGTGGGGAGCGGCAGCTTCAATTGCTCACCAGCCGCTCAACTCCTGCTGTGCGGCCTGGTTCCTAACAAGCTGAGGACTGGTACTGGTCCGTGGCCCCAGGGGTTGGGGACCCCTTTTCTACAGGATAGGATCTTGACAAGATTAAGAATGAGAATGGATACTAAACCTATGGTCTTGGAATTAAGTCCATACTAGAGCTATCCATCAGTTAGAGTGACCACATGACCTAAGCAAAGCCAATCCAGAGGCTGAACAGAGACATCTGTTGTGACCTAACAAGAAGAGAAGAACTGGGCAAGACACAGTGCTCAATTCCAAATTCTGAATCAGAAGATAACAGAGATGATGGTGGTGGAGGAGGCTGAAGCCCAAAGCCCACGATGTAGGGAGAGCTTGGAGAGACCATCCACAGAGATTCTGCAGCACAGGTTACGAGGAAGCAGAAACCACGGCTAAGCACAGGCCACGAGTTGGAAAGAATACAAGGAAGGTGTGACATGGTGGAAGCAGAGGCTGGTGGACAGAGTAGGAAGCAGAATAGACAGGTCGCCAGCAACAGAGACTGCTCCTTCCACTTGGGCACCTGCTGTCTAGTCTAGCCAGGGGTTGGCAACGTTTCTGGAAAGGACCAGGGAGTAAATACATTAGGCTCTGCAGCCCATGTGGTCTCTGTTGTAACTGCTCAGCTCTGCCAGTATAGACAATACAGTCGTTCTTAAAAGCATGAGCATGGCTGTCTTCCAACAAAGCTATTTACAAAAACAGGTTGTGGGGGGCATCGTTTGCTGACGCCTTAGTCCACCCCATGGCACAATGATTCTGCTCCTCAGCGCCCTCTCCAGGCCACCACGTGACATCTACTGATCGTCTTATGATCGTCTAAGGGTCCATCTCCAGCACTTTCTTTACCCCCACCATTCACAAACCTATAGATCTTCAGGAGGTAAGTGCTTATGTCAGAAATTGCCAGGGATTTTTGGTTTGGAGATTATTGAGTAACAACATCTAAATTCACGTGCACACCCACACACACACGCACATGCACACACCCTGAAATATCTTTGGACATCACTCTGCCAGCGTTCCTCTTTATTTTTTCCATATTTATCAATTAGCCCAGCCACAGGCAGGGCAGTACCACAATGTGAAGGCAGTACCACAGTTTGTGAAGTAATAACAGCAAGAACAAAAAGCAAAAGATATTTTTTATTACCAGCCTAGGTGGCCAAGGATGCGCTATTTTAATGATCTTTCCAGGTGACTCTTAAATACACTAGAGCTTGAGAATCGCTCAGCTGCACACTGATATACCCCTGCGGAGCTTTAAAAAAGCACTAATATCTGGATGAGTGTTACCAGATTTAGCAAATAAAAATATAGGATGCCTGGTTAAATTAGATTTTCAGATAAGCAACAAATAATTTTTTTGTAAGTAAATTTTTAGCATGACCAAACATTGTATTCTCTCTCTAGCACCCTTAGTCTGGCTTTACGCACAAGGATTCTCATTTCTTTGGTCTGAGTGCAGCCTGATTGTAGAATACTTTAAAGCTGATGTGCGGCCAAAGCTGAGAAGCAGTGGCCTGAGAAGCAGGTCTCTTTCCTTCTTAAAGTCTTTCCTTGGTCACTGTTTCACCTGGATTCTAGCTCTGGGGTTAGTGGAAGAAGCAGCATTGGAGAAAATCAATCTTCCCAGGGTGGAGCAAAGATTGTATAGCTGTTGAAAATGGGATTGAGCCATGTGAAGCTATGTCATGATTTCCTTTTTCCCTCAGCTGTGTCCAAATTGCCATGGTTTTCTTCAGGATAGACAAGAAAACCCCGCCATCACAATATCTAAGGAAACACAGGTGATCAAATATGAGTCCCATGAGGTTCCCAAGGCGGGAAGCAGAGAGTCCCATGGGGACATTCCCCCTTCCCCCAAAGTGGGAAGTGGAGAGTCCCATGAGGCCTCCAAAGTTGGAAGTGGAGAGTATTGGGAGGAAGGATGTGGACAACCATGAATGGTGCCACGGTTTGGAATTTTTTGGTTTTGATTTTGGTTTGTTTGCTTGTTTTTTAAGAGTTACTTGGGCACTTGGGCTCATAAGTCAAGTCAGAGATCATCAGTGTGCAAAAGGGCTAAAACAGAGCTGTTCCCAAAGGCAGAGATAGCTGTTTTGCACAAGGTCTCCGCCTCAAGGCCCCTCCAATGGTCAGTATCTAGTCTAAGTTGAAGGTTCCCCTTCCTGGGGTCATGAACTTGGCCAAACTTGTTACTCTGTTGGTGAACACTAAGTGGTGTTCTCTCCTGATGATGGAGAATTTTCTCCCTTTGCCCAATGGTCTGCACTTTACAGGAATATGGAATAAAATCCTAGTCTGGAACAATCAGAGGTTTTAATAATTATATTCAGAAAAACTAATGGTACCCATGGACCTTTCTATACAGGGATCGATTTTAGCTTGGATCAATCTAAAAGTTAATCTTTTCTTTTTTTAATGTTAATTCTTTGTGTCCTATTCTTAATCCCCTCCCTTTGCTTTAATTCCTTTAAATATATCAATATATTTATTTTACTGTCCTTTTCAGAGTGTACTGTGATTTCTACCTCTTGAGGTGCTCATTCTCCAATTTGATGTATCTGCTTACTTTCTTTTCCAGTGTCTTCTTTCCTAGTGGAGTTTGGAATTTTTTACTGAGTTTATCTTCAGCATAGGTTTGGTTTGGTTTGGTTCTGTTTTTAAATCTATGGGACTTCCATGGGCCCAAGTTTCAGAATGTATTCCTAGAGAACCACTTTGCATGTGCCTTCACTGGGACCTCAGACCCAAACTTAGGTTTCTGGACTCAGAATTCCCACATCAGAAGTGCGGTGTTAACTTGGACCCTACTCCCATGCAGCATACACGTTTGTACCTTCACTTTCTCGTGAAAGCCTTTTTTCCTACCCAGAGGCCCAGGTAGTAGGCAAGCTTTCTTGCTGCTTCTCCTGGTTGATCAGATCTTTTGAATGTGCATGTTTCATGGTGGGAGCCCAGTTCTAGCTCCCACCACATATAGACTCAAAGCTATATCTCTTGTCCCAATGTGAGCAAAAAAATTGTCAGCCCCAAGGATCTATAATCAATACTCTTAAAGGACGCTACAATATCATCAAACTGAACTCTCATTTCAAGTACCTAGGTATTCCTTTTCTTTTCAGGTATGTATTTTTAAGTATTACTATATTTCCCCAGGATTTCTATGTTTTTGACAAGGAAGGCAGTGTGCTTTGCCTCAGTCTGCCATGTTATTGAAGCCAGACATCTGAAAGCTAATCTTGCAACCAAAGAGCTGGAGACTATGAATTATTCCCATCCCACTCAGAGGCAGTTGGCAGCAAAACAAAGAATATGAATGAGGAATCTAGGTTTAGATCAATAAAATGTAAACGGCTGTAGCCATTTTTTGCAGAGATGTTCAAAAGCAACTCAGACAAAGCAAAACATGGAGGAGACAACCCCAACAGGGTCCTGGCATTTTGTAATTATAATGAATTATTCATGATGATTGATCAATATCTATATCTGCTTAACACACTATCCCAAAACCTTGTGGGTTAAAACAACAATCATACTTCATGAATTTGTGGTTAGGAAGTTGGATAGGGCTCAGCTGGGTGATTCTTCTGCTCCAATGGTGTTGACAGAAATCACTTAATGGAATTCAGCTGGTGGAGGGCCTGGTCCAGAGGACCTAAGGTGACTTCACTCACATGTCTGACTCACTACCTGGGTGGAGTAGTGGGACTGTCGACCAGAATGCCCACATGTGGGCTCTCCAGCAGGGTGATCACAGAAAAGTCAGATTTCTTGCACGGCTTAGTCTTTCAAGAGAGAGTGTGTCAAGAGACAGGAAGTGGATAGTGCCAGACTTGAAGTTCTGAGCATCACTTTACCATGTTCTTTTCATCAAAGTAATCACAGAACCCAGTCAAGATTCAAGGAGAGGGGACACTTGGTGGGAGGAGTGTCTAAGAAGTTGTGGCCATCTAAGAAGTCTGACACAGGGAAGCTAAGTGCATGAGCCCTGAAGCCAGGCAGGAGCACAGGGAAACTGACACTTTTCTAAGCTCCCTGGTGCCGATTCAAATATGCTCTCTAAACTTTGGTTGTCCTCATCTTGAGAATATTAACGTGAAATCAGATTGACATACTTTCAGCTGCAAGTAATGGAAAAACTAACTTACACTTAAGCAAAGAGGGTTTTATTTTTCTCATGTAAAAAGACTTGAAGCAGGAAGCCCCAGGCTGAAGCCTCATCTTAACCATGGCACACAAAGCCAGATGCCTTCTCTGTTTCCACGTGGCCATTCTTGGTATGTTGGCTCATCATTTAATGGCTGCAAGATGGGTGTGGATCTTCCAGAATCATGACCATGTTCAAAGCAGAAAGAAGGGAGAAAGCTGCCCTGTCCAGGTCAGTCCTCTCTTATCAGGAAAGCAAAAATTTCTCAGAAACTCCTGGCAGACTCCTTGAATCCGTTGGGTAGAACCTTGTTACAAGGCCACTCCATCTGCAAAGTAGTCTGGGAAAATGAGTCTTACGCTGCATACTTTGATGCCCTTGCAAAATAGGCTTTTTGGGGCCTGAATCAAGACAGAGGGCATTGGAAGAAAGCAATCTTCTTTATAAATATTTGAGGAGTAACGTATTTAAACTCTGAATTGAATAATTGTAGATTGAAGATATTCCGCTCTTGGTAATAAGGACCTTATGCGAGACAAAAGTTATCTAAGCACAGACTGATGTGCCACCTGTAAAAAGCAAAACCAAAGTGAACAGTGAAGAGGACCAGCCGCTAGTGGATGAAAAAGGAAAACACATCTGGGTTGGACCAATACAAAGATAATTCCCTTAGATAGCAACTCTTAGTGAGAATGATATTAGAAGTGAATGTCAGAGTCCCACTGCATATAATTTATGATTTGAGGTATATAATTACACTTAAATTAAGTGTACAATAAATTCTAAATAGAACCCATACTGTGGGTTCAATTACTGGCACCTAATTGTTTTGTGACATTCAGTACAAGTATTTATGAAGCACTTATCACAGACCCCTCTGCACTGTGAGCATTCCCTGCATTTTAATCCTGGCCATACTGCTGTGGGGAGGGTGAACACAGCATTTTATAGATAGTAAAATTAAGCCTTGGGGTTGTGAGGGGTCACACATCCCTAAGCCACTGATGAAGGCTTTATTTGGACTTGGGCCCGATGTTCCCCCAAGGGCATCCTGTTCACGCCCACCAGGTTGGACCCCACCCCGATTTTCTCTGCCCTGAAGAACTCATCACAGATTTACTCCTGTGAGAAGTTTCAACAAATGGAGAGACAATTCCTCTGGGAGTACGTGAGAAAAATAAGATAACAGCAGAGACACCAGAACTGTCTCCATGCTATAAAACCAGCAGATGCCCTGCCTATAAATGGAGTTCACAGTAGAGATGGAGGGAAAATAGATCAAGTTCAAAGTTCTCTCACCTCCAACACATGACCACAACGTACTGAGACGCTTCATTACCCTGACTGCCTTACCCTCAGATGCTTTTTGTTTTGAGATTTTTGAAAAAGTGGATTTCTTTTGTTCAAACCCGTAAGTTGTATTTTATAGCCAATTGTGTATGTTTATGACTAAGAGTCTATCTGTAATCACTTCCTAGACAAAAGTTAATCATCTTAGACCTCGAAAAACAAAGTTTCTTTTCAACATACATTTTGGAATGGGATTCCCAACATGTAGACCAAACACCGGCTTAGGGCACAAGGGCAAACAGGAGATGCCTTTCTTCAAAGTCAGAAGCAATTTTCAGAAGAACGTGATATTTAAAAAACACATCAGGTGAGTCAGTTGGACACTCTTGCTGCTCTGGTTGCATATTAATTTTAGTTTGAAGTACCTATGAAAGGGGCCCCAGATTATTTTCAGTGTTCGGGATCTGAATGTTTTTGGAACTCCTGGGCCCCTGTACTGATGTTCCCCCACCTCTCCACTGGTGTCACAGGGGGAGACACAGCAAAGTAAACGTGAGACCCTCCTGGCCCCGCCTCCATCTGCCTCTACCTCCCCCCTCTCTCCTGAGCTGCCTTCACCCTAAGCCCGGATCCAGTCTGTGTGTTGAGTAACCGGATCTTGGCCAGAAACCAAGTCGATTCCCAGGAAAGGCAAAAAGGAGACCCCAAACCCAAGACCAGGGGCTGGCGGCCCCTGAGCCTCTCCTGGAAAGGCAGAACCAGCAACCACAGGTCTCCTCCAACAGGATGTGTCCCAGGATGTCTTAAGCCCCTTAAAGGAAGCTAAACCCTCACAGTAAGGACGCCTGTGTGTTCAGAGGCTCGCACGCACAGGCTCATTTCAGGATAGCCATTCATTTCATTCTCCCTCTACCAAATATTGTGAAAGACCTTTCCATTCTTCCTGTTTTCTGTTGCCGGCCTCTCCCCCTTAACCACTCCATGTTTTATTAGACTTATTACTCTTTTAAGTGGCACGTGTAGTACTACTTCCTGCTCCATCAGGCCCTGCCGAAAGCGACGCATGCGGGCTCTCCCCGCCGTGACATCTGTCTTGGTGGCAGCCTCCTCAGGCGGTTTTCTTGGCAGCCTAGCCTCCGCGCTGCCACTAGGCCTGTCGGGTGGCTCCGTGGCTGACGGGCTGTCACCGCCGCCTCGTCTTGCGGGCTGCCATTTTCTTTTGATTTACCTTTTGATTCAGAAGCATTTGCATGCTTTCATCACTTGCTGGACAAAGTCCTCCACTAGTCCTTCATGGCTGCCTTCTGTGTAGGCAGTTCGCAAAGAGGGAGATCCCTGGGTGACTGCTTTGAGGTGTAAATGGGGTTCCGGCTGGTCTATGCCAGGCAGAGCCCAGAAGGAAGCGGGTGTAGACTGTCACTTCCCTGCTCCCCGAGAGAGATGCTGCTCTCTGTTGGTCCTCTCTTATGCTGAGAAGCCGCTTTGTCAATGACAAGGGTCCCTCCATGTCAATTACCTTCTTAATCACCCAGCTAGACAACTTGGTAATTTGGGGGTTAGAATGCACCCGAGTTCTTTCCTCCCTGGTTGGGAATAGAGCTCATTAAATTACCTCCCCTCCTCTCCAGAAAATTCTTTCTTTGCCTTTGTGCACATCCCAATGAACCAATTCGAAACTGCAACTCCTCTCCCCCCGGCGGGTGGACAGAAGCGACGACAGGGTTAAATTGCTAATCGAGGTTTCGTGAGGTCTGCCAGAGCTGGGTCTCCAACACTTACATCTGTTCAACAATTATTACAGCATTTTTGTCATAAAAAATTCAACACCCTGAGTGTCGTGCTAGCAAAACCTGAAAATTTATGCAGTGAATAGAATAGCTAATTTCTCTGAGGAAATGCAGGGGGGAAATTACAGATTTTACTCTAAATTCCAAACACCAGAGCACACACATCTGACGCCCTCCTCGGGGTTTTGTCACACACTGGACCAGAGGAGGACTTTCCAGCCACCGCGGGCCGGGGATGGCTCTCGACGCATGTTTCCACCTTCGAAGCAACCATGCTGTGAATTGTCCACACATGTCCATGCACCCACCCCTGGGTGTCTTTAAAAGACCTCTCCCCCAGTTAAATCCGTGCCTGGTAAGGAATCAGCCGTCAGTTCTGGAATGAGGTTGGTGTGCTGGGTGTGCATGTTTTCCATTCCTTTTTTCCAATTTGCCCCACGCCTTTAAAACAACTCCTTGGAGGAAACAGGGGGATGGAGAAGGACTCTAACAGCTCTGAGAGTCTTTAATCTCCTTAATTCATTCTAATGCTGTTTGATGCTTGCAACGGCGGCACTGGAGTTGCCTTTCTGCTCCATAATGGTCTGGAATATGGATTTTATGCTAAAACTAAAGCTGCCTAGTTAGGATGCCAGTGTAGTGGAACAAGAGGCTACAGGCGATCGCCGACTATTCTCCAGGGCCGGAGCCTGACTTCCCTGACTGGGTGTTTGCTACCGTAATAACTGTTGCATCCAGGATGAACAGGAATTTCTTGCAGTGTCACCACTGTGGCACCAGCAATGTTATCCAGATTTTCAGAAATTCACCTGCAGATAGGGGATGTGTGCTACTCTCTTTCAAAGATGGTTTTGGGGTCTCTGATTTATTTATCCTGGAACATGACTGTCGAAGGACCAGTTGTCTTTCGCCCAAGCACTCTATCCCATAAACCCTCCAGGTCAGGTGTAAATATATTCACTGCAGTAGTGCCCATCGCTTACTCTACCTCACCCCAGGGTGGGAAGCACAGGCCCGGGCAGGGAGGGGGGAACACACAGCTTCCAGGGGAAGCCAAGAGAAATCACCCCTGGCATTTGTGTCTTAACAAAAAGCATGTGCAGTTTTCAAATACAGTAAACACTGTGCTTTTCTCTTTCCGTTGTTTTTTCATCTTCCTCCGTTTCATACCCTTCTGACATCTAAAGTAAACAAGAGCTGATCAACGCTGACCGACATGGGGACGTGGGAGGTGAAATGTGCCTTCTGAAGAGTCCAAGGAAGTCTCACCCTCATTAGGATATGCAAACGGACACTGCAGACCAAGCCTGAGCGACAGGCAGTGACAGCGACAGTGTGCAGGGCCCTCTCCTCTGCAGCCGTGCTGAGCCTCGGGCACAGGGTGCCCACTGGGAGGAGGGCAGGCCCCTCCTGGCTCCCGGCCGGAACCGTCCCCAGGCACTGGTGTCATCCCTGGCACTGCCTCTGGCTCTGTCACACTGCGAGCCCTCCCGGTGGGTCCTCATGTCTGACAGTCCCCATGAGTCTGTTCCTGGGTTGGGGGGGGTCTGTGAGTGCAGTTCTTCAGCAAGGGGAGGAAGGACCAGAGTGACACCAAGGCACCTGCCCCGGGCCCTACACGGAGACAACCATAAAAATAATAGGACCCTTCCAGCAGCCACCTTGTTACCGGTACTGCACCATGGCCACATTCCAGGCTCTGGTGCTATAAGCTCTGCATCTGATTTAATTTTCAGAACCACCCTATGAAGTAGGTATTGTCAACCCCTTTTCCAGCTGAGGCCTCTGGGGCTTAAAAGATGAAGCAGATTCCCTAACACTGCTCAGTACGTAAGCACGAGGGCCAGAAACAGACACCAGGCCAGTCATACCCAGGCCCCTCTCTCTCTACCGTGCCCCTGAGGCCACTTTCCAGTTGAGAAACAAGTTTGGCCTGTGATGTCCAACAAAAATGGTAAAGAGCAGACCTATGAAATCAGGTGTGTCTCCAGGTAAGACAGACAACACCCTGACAGTCTGTCATTCAGAGGACAGAGGACAAACCAGAAAAGTCAGCAAGGAGACAGGGAATTAGCCTGACTTGAGAGAATTATGCTTTCAGAGACATAATCTCCAACAGGAGTTTCTATTATCCTCTTCCCTCCTCCAGAGTTGTGACTTTACAACTGTGTGTCCCAGAGGGGAGAAGTTGTAGGGACCATCACGGTGAACATGGGGTTACAAAGCTCTAGGTCCCCATGTGGGTCAGCGTTGACCAGCCCTTGTTTACTTTAGATATCAGATCTGGAAATCCAGGCCCTGGGAACATCAACTCAGTGAGATCCCCATTTTCAGCCACCACCAGCTGTTTGCCCCAGCACCTCTGCCAGCAGGAAGGTCTCAAAGCCATGCTGTACACTGGCTGCCTCCCGACGAGGCCCTCCAGACCTCAACATCAGCACACAGGGATCATTTCTGTTTCCCCAGATACTTTGTATTAGTTATTTGTAACCGTGTAACAAATACACCCTGCTATCAATTCCGAAAGTAGGTTCTTATGCATGTTACTTATAGGGCAGTCTAAGACTAGCATAACCCTGAGTTCTGGATTTTCAAGTGAATAATGTCATTTTATTCATTTAATAAAACAATCTATAGAAACACATAAATAAATATGACTTCCTGGTGCTAGTTAGAGTTGACATTGCCATTGATAGCGATCAAAATATGAAATATCAGCAATTTTATGTAGTTTAATCTAATACAGATTTATGAATATTCTCATCTAAACAAATGACACTTACAAATGAACAAATGATGCTTTCATATAATAAATGATCCTTATATACACCACAACTTCTATAGATTTAAAAGAGAGAGAGAGAAATGAACAAAATATCACTTTATCTGTAGATACTAGCATAAGGCAAGAGATGTGGCAATACTGATAATATTTAATAAGCACCTCTATTTGAGCCCTTTCACACATAATATTTTACTAAATCTTTATAGTTCTAGTGCAGATAATATTATCCCAACTTTTAAACTTGAGAAGACTGGATCTCTGAGGGGTGAAATGATTTACCCAAAGCCACAGAGCAAGATGACAGAATCAGCATTCTAACCTAGATCTGCCTGTAGGCAGAATCTGGTCTGTTGCTTCTTTTTGTAAATAAAGTTTTATTGAAACACAGCCAAGCTCACTTGTTTATGCATTGCCTATGGTGGTTTTTCTTTTTGTACTTGAAAGCAAGACCTGAGTACTTCCTCCAGAGGGTATGGCCCACAGAACTAAAAATACTCAGCCCTTTATCCTCACTTAGCCTTTTACAGAAAAATTCGCTGATCCTTGATTTAGAGAAAGATGACAAAGAAATATAAATTATGTGAGGGAAGATGAAGTTGTGGAAAATATAGAGAAAAGACCCACTTTGCTAAAAGCTGTCATTTCAGAGAACATAATCAGGGCCAACCGGGCTCCAAGGCTAACCAAATATATACAGAAAAATTGAAAGCTGGAAATACCTTAGTTTTTTTTTTCCTCAAAAGGGCTCACCTTATTCCAAACAAACATTCTCTAAAGAAACTCACATCTTAGAGGAATTTTTAATCTCAAGGAAAATTTTTTCTACAAATTTGAGGTGCTGATGGTAGAGTTAACAGGTTTCCTGCAAAAGAAAATTAAAATGTGGCCAATCTCAGGCTTCAGAATTGTTCCTATCAAGAAGCAAGTGAAACAGAGTCTAATGAGTTTTGAGAAGAAAATGGCATGGGTCAAGAATTTTATACCCAGTCAAGGTATCATGCATACTGGAAAAAGACACTCAGCTACACAAGAAGATATAGCACCACTACACTCAACCTGGAAATTATGATCTGAAGATATACTGTAAATGACTGAGTAATGAACAAAAATAAATAACAAAGATAAAGAAACTATGATTCAGGAAAAATAGTGTTTGAGTGTAGATCACTGCTGTTACACACTAAACACAGAGTTAAGCCCAAATCATTTCAGTAAGGAAAATTAGAATTCAAAAATTAAAAAGTCATATTGAACAAAGCATGTAACTTAAAAATAATAAACCACCTCAAGAAAAGCAAAACAAATCTGAGGACAAAAGAAGCTAAGGAATAAGTGCAATAAAATCAGTTATTAATTGTACACTGATGGCATTAATAAAATCATAAGAGCTGGTATTTAGGAAGAAAATAAAATAGGCCGCTATCAAATCCAAATTAAGAAACAAACAAATATGCAAAACTGGACGTGTGAAATCAGATACATTCTCAGATAAGACTTAAAAATTATAAAAATATAAAATGTATAGCCCTATATAAAGATATTTGAAAATATAATGAGGTAGATGATTTTCTGGGAAACTGAAAATAACAAAAGTTAACCCAAGAAGAATTAGAAAACCTATAGCCATGGGGAAAACGTGGGAAAAGAATTTTCAACATAATTATATCCTCCAAACACCCATAGGTCAAGTAATTTTGTTAGTTCTTTATAACTTCAAGAAATAGATAATTAATATTATATATTACTTGACCCAGAGCATACATAATAATGGAAAAATCTATCTATCTCATGCTATAGAGATACTTCACATCCAGATCAAAAGCTGACAATGAATGCCACACACAAAAAAAGAAAACTAGATATCTGAATCACTCATGAGAATACAGGCAGTATTCTATATTAAATTCTAGCAAAATTATTTCAAATACACAGTAAAAGAATCCTAGAGTTTTTATTAGTGATATAAGGAAGGCTTAATATTAATAATCTATTAATTTAATTTATCATATCACATTAAGGTGCCAAAGTTGGAAGAAGTTATATGCATAATACAATCTTTACAGAAGCCAAAATAAATTTCATAAATTCAACACTCATTTCTTTAAAAAAATATTTTGGAGCATTCAAAGTCTGGAAGAATATCTCCTTAATAGTCAAAAGACTATGTTTCTTAAACAACAGTCAATATAATATGTAATGCTTGCATCCCAGATATAATCCCATTCAAGTCAAGATTATTGCAGGGACAACCCCTCCAGCCATTCAGACTTGGCATTGTCCTGTATATGCTAGACAATGTTATGAAATGGGAAAAATAAATACAAGTTATACAAATCAGAAAGAAAAAGAAACACACTCATTAATCATTCATAATCATCAATTTCATAAATCATTAGATAATATATCTGGAATAGCTTACATAACTAACTGAAAGAAAATAATCATAGCTTTAAGCCAGTTCAATTAATTAACCAATACAAGGTAAGCCACCTGGACAAACTTGGGTTACAACATGAGCCAGCTTAGCACAAGCCACATTCAGAGGAAGCACAAAAACAGCATCCAAAAAGAACTGGAAAAAAACATGTATCAAGAAAGTGTGCCTTTAAAAATGTCAAAACAGTTTTATGTTCTGTTCCACAATGAAAAACTTCTTTAAAATGTTCTTTAGGCATGTCTCGCCCCCACCTTTCCATTTATTTACCCCACGTATCTACCTCCAATCCCTTGTTGAAATTCCTCTACATTATTCCAAAATTCACTCAAAATTTCCCAACCCGCACTGCTTTTAGATAGAAAAGATAAGTCAGCCCATTCTTTCCAAATTAATATCTATATTGAACACAATTCCAATCAAAGTCTCCATTAATTCCTACTGGGTTTTTTTTGGCAGGGGGTGGGGGCAGATGGATGATTTCACATTTCATTTGGAAGATTTAGGTGAAAATGCCTGAGAAGATTTCAAAAAAGTAATGTAAAGGGAAGATACCCTACTTTAAATTGACTCTATTATAGAATCATGACAATAAAAATTGAGATAATCTACTGCTGGCATCTTGCCTGTAGTAGGTTAGAATAGCTAATTCTGAAGCAGATCTGTGTGTGGGGGTGCATGTATATAAACTTAATATATAAGAAAAGAGTAATCAAAATCCAACTATAAAGAGGCTGATGACCCAATAAATGAAGTTAGAAAAGTGACAGATTTTAAAAAGAAAAGCCCAATCTCAACTCATCTCGGGTAGATTATATTTCAATTAAAGTTAAAAAGTAAATAAGTAAAAAAAGATTTCTGAAAAACATAGACAAATTCTGAAATACTGGATGAATAAAAAGATTCCCTAAGCATAAAAGTCATGGCAAAACTTTTAATAAAATTTCTCAGTACTGCTGACCATATCAAACTTTAAAACTTTATCAAATACCATCAAAAGCAAAATGAAAATGCAATGCAAAAGAAAGTATGTTTGCTATAAACATATGAGAAACAATATTAATAGCCTTTAGACATTAATTAAACACACACACAAACATCTCAAAAGAAAAAATGGGCAGAGTACATAAACAACTCAAAGTAAAAGTATATATAAGTGGCCAAATAAATAAAAGCCATTCATGGTGATTAGTAATTTAAAACAGAAAATTAAAGCAACAAGGAGTTGGCATTTGTCCTCGGTTACCTTGGAGAAGGGTGACAAGGCAGGGACCTCCCTTAACCGCTACTGGGAGGCTCTGTGGAAATCTCTACTCCCAGAGGGAAAGACCACCATCAGCCCACAGTCCCGGCAGGTTGTAGCATCAACAGCAATATTTTCTGAATGAAAGAAGAAGAATTAAACTTCCAGAGGTAACATATACAAGAAGCTGAAAATATTTATCCATTTTTTCTCAATAATTTCACTCCTACAAAAATACCTCCAGGAATAATCAAATATTCAGATAAAGATATATTTATAGGAATGTTTACTACAGCATTAGCTATAATTTAAACAGAGATAGTGAAAATATCTAATAATTAGAGTAAGCTGGCGTTCATATAATGTCATAATATAATGATTTTTAAAAAATTATATAGTCCCCCAAATATTTAATGGTATAGGAAAAATATTAATGTGCTGTTACTGAAAAAAAAGGATGATATGTATATATATATGTGTGTACGTGTGTGCACATATATATGCACTGTAAGAACCAACTTTCATAAAATACATATTTTTGAATATAAAATGTGAATATACATTCAATATATGAGAAATATATAACTATATATATATATATATATATATATATGAAAAAAATAAACATGTTTGTTTGCCCAGTCCAGCCAAGCCCTCCAAGGGGGGGCTCTGACTTTCATAACTAACTTTCTTTATTCCTAGACTTCACTGTAGAGATACGAGCTAAAAGAAGTAAAGATCAGCTTATTTGATTTATATGTGGGGTAGCTAGATTTAGCAAATAAAAATACAGGATGCCCAGTTAAATTTGCATTTCAGAAACACAATGGGTAAGTATGTCAAAGAGATATAACTTATGCTAAAAAATTATTCATTGTGTAACTGAGATTCAAATTCAACAGGGCATCCCGTATTTTATCTGGTAACCCTAACAGAGAGTGACTGTTTAAAGAGGAAAAAAAAAAGCTGCAAGAAAGAAGGAAATGGGATGAAAATGAGGAGAATCCAAAGGACCTAGGTTTCCAGTCCAGTCTGGAGAGGTTAGAAGGAGAGAGGGCAAGGGTGGGAGAGAAGGTGAGGCAGCAGAGGCCTGGCGTAGGGAATGGGGAGTGTGACCTTACAGAGGCAGACACAGGTCAAACATCTAAGAGTCCTGACCATTCCTTTTTTGGATATCAGACAGGTGTCTCTTTTGAAAGCAACATCATACCAAACAAAACGGCCCAGCTAAACATAAAAGATCTAGAAATGCAAAGTGAAAAGATTGGCGGGGTCAATGCGAACGTGCTCAGGAGATGGAGAGAGGTGACTTCTGTAGTTTTTTCTACACTTGTCCATATTTTCTGCAATAGACATGACTAATTTTGCAAATAGGATAAACACGGAACCTGACCTCAACATGCAATGTTTGAGGGCTTGGCAGCGTGATCCCACCTGAGAGAGAGGGCCCACCTGAGCATCTTGGGTCATGATGCCAACTGCCAAACTCTTCCTGTGGGTGCTGTAGGTGTCTCCTAAGATACTTGCCTTTCTGTCCCATCAGAGTCTGAAACCAGAGTCTGAGGCTTGTGGCCATGAAGAAATGAGGCCCCTGGAATGGTCACTGCAGATGGCTCACTCCTGACCCCGCCAAGCCCCGGAAGCTGTCCTTTGCAGACTGGCCATACCGCGTTTCTGACCTTTGCTGAGAAAGGGCAGCTCCAATGACCAGACCTGAGGTCACTCCATTTACACCTGTTCCCTCATCCATCTTGCTGCTGCCTCTTGCACACCGGGCCACAGCTCGGCACCATCTAACTCTCTTTTACCCTGTTCAGTCAAAGGGAAATCTTTGTGAGGCATGCACGGAGCACCAGATCAGGTACCGGAGCTTCACCTGCATCCCCTTGAGTCTTCAAGCCTGTAAGGCTGTTATCACTGAGACTCAGTAACTGACCCCAAGTCAGCCAGCTTGTTAGGTTCTGGAGCTGGGCTTCAAATCCCACCTTGATCAGCACCAACCACAGTACCATCTACTGAGTTAACTGCTCTGATACATCCCTGGCAACTAGTTTTTGAATGAAAGAATGAAATCAATGTGTCCAGAGAAGAGATAGGTATTTGCCTGGCCACCATCTTTATATGACCTGTAGATATATTTGGTTTATCTTGGGCAGTGTCTTTAGAATTTTTAAGATAGATTTCTCACTTTTAATATTTGAGATGTTTGCATCACAAGCCAGATTTCTGGCTTCTTTTTTTTTTTTTTTTTTTTAGTTTTCTTTCATTTAAATTTTTTTAGTTTTATACAGTTTTAAAAGGTTACGCTCCATTTAGAGTTATTATAAAATATTGGCTATATTCTCCATGGTGAACAATACATTCTTGTAGCCTATCTTACACCCAATAATGTGTATCTCCCACTCCCCTACCCCTCTTTGCCATTCCTCCTCCTCCCCACTGGTAGCCTCTAGCTTGTTCTCTATATCTGTGAGTCTGCTTTTTTGTTATAGTCATTAGTTTATTGTATTTTTTAGATTCCACATACAAGTGATATCATACTGTATTTGTCTTCTGTCTTAGTTCACTTAGCATGATGCCCTCCAAGTTCATCCATGTTGCTGCACATGGCAACATTTTGTTCTTTTTTATGGCTGAGTAGTATTGCAGTGTATACATGTACCACATCTTCTTTATCCATTTATCTGTTGATGGACACTCAGGTTGATTCCATACCTTGGCAATCATAAATAATGCTGCTAGGAACATTGGGGTGCATGTATCTTTCTGACTCAGGTCTGGCAACAATGGGTAAGAACCCTCTAGCCCTTGAAATCTCACTCCTCCCCCTAGTGGCCGGTCTGTGATCTACATGTGCAAGTACCTCCTGGACCCTATGGGCCTTTGTCACAATTTTTTCACACCTACTCAAACGGTTTCATTTTTATTTTCAGTTCATTTCATTTTCTCCCCTTGAAATACACTCTACCCAGGGTAAGCCAATTGTCCTCTGCATCTGGTCAACCTTCTCACACCTCTGTGAAGTCTTTCCTGTCTCCCTTGTGTAAAGGAGTCCAGATTTTCCTGCATCCCCATAGCCCCTTGTATATGCCTCTGGGACACTCTTATAATGACAGTGTTCAATTCTTGAGGGCCTACTGTGTGACAGTCAGTCCTTCGCAAGTGAATCCTCGTCAGGGTCCAAAAGGTCAAGGATAGAGACAGGAGTCCCCGCCAGACTAGCCTCACACCTGACCCTGGACATTTCCCACTGGGCACACTGGCCAGCAGCCATGTGGTCACACCCTGTGGTTGTTTCAGTATATGAGCTGGTCTGGGCCCCTAGGAAACCAGCTCCCCACTTGAGAACCATGAACCTGATCCGTCCGGGTGTCCCAGCAGCTGGCATTAAGCTTGGTGCATGGTGGACACTCCCTAAAGCCTGACAGATTGAAGAAGGAGCAAAAAAGGGAAGAAAGGACGGGAGGGAGGGGGAGCCAGAGACTGAGTGTTTGTATTGACTGCCACTGCCTCCAACCCGGGCTGTTTGAAGCAAGCTCCCCGCGTGCCCAGCCTTGCCCTTGCAGTCTCCCAAGGGTAGGAAGCAGCACCTGGAGGGGGGCAGGGGGCTTTGTGTCCAGTCTTCTCCTGCACCGGAGTCACCACACTGCATGGAGGTGCCAACATGGTCATTACGTCTATTTGGGCCTGCCTGTCCCCGAGCCAAATCTTCTGACAAAGAGATGAAATAAATCATCTTGGCAGAGAAGCTTTCCCATAATGGATGGGATGCTAGAGTCTTGGAAAGTCACTCAAGGAAAATCTACCTCTTCCCTTTCTCCTAAAAACATCATTAGCCTTCACTTAAGTCAAGTATGGGGTAGAAGGGGCAGTCATTTCAGGAAATCTGAGTGACGATTGTTTAATCCCATTTAGGGACACTTTGAGCAATGACTTAGAGATAATGAGAGATTTAAAATTCTTTGGTCAGTCTCGAGCTAAAGGCTTTTTACGGGGGAAAGAATGAGTAATTCAATGCCGACCATCTAGCCTTTCATAAGCTTTTATTCATGATTTGTTGGACATGGATAACATAAATTTTGCGACCAATCTATTAACAATTTAAATTGGAACTTGGTTTCCCTGCTCTGCATGTGGCATTCAGGAACAGGTGTAAAAAACAAAGGATCGATCATTCCTATTTGGTAGAGTATCTGAGGTAGGGGAACGCGACTGCGATATTTCTATTTCTTGAATATCATGTCAACGAGTTGCCATTTCAAGGATAATACAACAAGTTACATCCAACGTCAAGGTTGTTTATCTATGTGAAGGGTGCACAATATACTTCACTTTAAAAAAAACTGCACTAAGGTTCTTTATTTAAAATAACCCATGCTTTGATCCACTCTACCAAGTAAAAATGATTTTGCCTTGAATCTGTCAGCTGTCGAATCACATTACATTCCATAAAATGGGCAGCAGCTTCAGGAAGAAAAACACCACAGTGCTTGTTTTGTTTTGTTTTGTTGCCCCTGTTTATTGAGTGAAGCGTGAGGTTAGTTTATTCAAGGTATTAAGGTAAACATGCACTTTTTTTAAAAAAGATACAGCAAGGAAAGCAATGGCTAAATTTACCAGATAAGGAAGAAACTTAGCTGCAGTATTATTTCCAACCTATAGTTCTCAAACACAGCGTGAAAAGCCTGAAAAAATGAAATTTTAGTCATTAGAACCTGACAGCTTCCAGTCATAATATGCTGACATGTGTAACCGGAATTAAGAGGTTCTACCTGTGGAACGAACATTATTATTTTTTTTTTAGGCAAATCATGTAGTTCAGCTCCGTGAATCACAGTGTGGTTGCAGATCACTGGACACTTACGAATGGCATCTACAACTTTCTGAGACTTTGTGTTTCTTCATAAGTGGATTCCACCTGCAGACACTAATTATTGGCTGGATTGGAAACACTTTCTGCGAGGCAAAGCAGAGGAGGTCTACCCAGAAAGGAAAGAGGTTTCCAGCATCTCTGCAGAGGGACCGAGACCATTGGGATCCTGCCATCTGGTGCCTCGCTAAACTGATTTTGAGTTTTAATTGGTTCAACTTTTCAGGGAGGGATCGCAGTCTCCTCCCATTCATGCATCATTGACAAATACTCACTGGGTGGACCACACACCAAGCACTGTCCCTACAACAACACAAAGATCAAGACAAGGATTTCTCTCTCGTCTAACTCCTTTTGGGGGTGGGGAATTAAACACCCAGGCAGATAAGCACTTGGCACTGACACGTCAGGTCAGAGATGGTCAAAGCTGGTGAGCAGAAGCCTCCCCTGGCATGGGCAAGAGTCCTGGGGTCAGGTTGCCTGGATTCAAATCCTAGCAACTCCAGTGAAAAGGTGTGCAGCCCCAGCCAGGGGATGTGACCTTTCTGTGTCTTTCTTTCTCTGTCAGATTGTTACCGAGCTCAGGCTCTGCTGCTCGCCGCTCAAAAATCAGTATTGGAGAGAGACAATGTTGGAAGAAAGGAAAGTTGCTTACCTCGGAATGCCAGCAATCTAGGGAGACGACGGACTCAGCATCCCCCAGAAACCACCTCCGAAGATTCTGCTCGGCCATGAAAGTTTTAAAGGGAAAAGGAGAAGAAGTCTCAGTTAATCACTGAGATACAGGGTCAGAGTCATCGCCATTCCCCACTGCGTACAGGTTTATGGGCAGGCTCGTCAACTTCCTGTGATCTTTCTTTAGATGCTATCTTGTTCACACAGTTTGTTCATGAGACTCCTGAAGGGGAAGCTAGGGAAGAGATCTGGTCATCTGTTAATTACTTACTCTTCATTTCTACTTCTTTGGTCTGCAGAAAGAACCAACAGATTATGCAAAGTATTCTGTGATCAAAAGATTTGAGGGCTTCCCTGAGGGCGCAGTGGTTGAGAGTCCGCCTGCCGATGCAGGGGACACGGGTTCGTGCCCCGGTCCGGGAAGATCCCACATGCCGCGGAGCGGCTGGGCCCGTGAGCCATGGCCGCTGAGCCTGCGCGTCCGGAGCCTGTGCTCCGCAACGGGAGGGGCCACAGCAGTGAGAGGCCCGCGTACCGCAAAAAAAAAACACCAAAAAACCCCAAAAGATTTGAAAGGTGTGTTTGGGCCAGAGATGGGTAAAGCATGAGGGTGCCTCGTTTAAGGTTAGTGACAAGGCAAGAGGGGCCCCCTGCAGAGAGCTCTTTCCTGACAAAAGCCGCTTACAGATTGGAGATGACCACTGTTCCTCCCTCTTCAGGCTGCGATGAGAACTCAGTGAGCCAATGTTCACGTGGGAAGTGTTTCTGGCACAGAGTGAGGTCTGTAGAAAACAGGTGTTTGCCAGGATAATGGTGGGACATGGCTACACCACAGCAGAAGCTCCGAGGTGGTACCCAGGTGGTCCTCGTGGGCCCAGCCAGAGCATGGAGCAAAAAAGAGGATTGTTCTCAAGCCTTAAAATCGAATGGAATTTCGCAGGATAGACTTTAGACATGCTTAGGACTCACAACCCTTTTCTTCTTTCTGATTTCTCCCTTTCGGAATGAGAATGTCTATCTGATACCTGTCCCACTAAGGTACTTTGGAAACTTGTCTGATTCCCAAGGTTCACAGCTAGAGAGGAATTTTTTTTCAGGGTGAATCATAACTCGAATCTCAACCACATCTGGCTTAGGTGATATTTAGATGAGAGTTTGGACTTCCTGCAGATGCTAGAATGGGTTAAGACTTTTAGGGCTGTGGGGATGGGAAGGATGTATTTTGCACACAGGTAGGACATGAATTTGAGGGAGGGGGAGGGGGACAGAGGGTGAAGTGTTATGGGTTGAATTGTATCCCCTCAAAATTCGTATGTTCAAGCCGTAACCGCCAGTATCTCAGAACGTGACTGTCTTTGGAGACAGGACCTTTAAAGACATAATTAAGGTAAAATGAGGTTACTAGGGTGAGCCCTCATCCAATAGGACTGGGGTCCTTTTAAGAAGAGGAGATTAGGGACTTCCCTGCTGGCCCAGTTGTAAAGAATCCACCTTCCAATGCAGGGGACCAATCCCTGGTCAGGGAATTAAGATCCCACATGCTGCGGGGCAACTAAGCCTGCGCGCCTCAACTAGAGAGCCCACGTACCGCCAACCACAGATCCCATGCACCTTGGAGCCCACGCACGCCACAGCTAGAGAGCACAGCTAGAGAGAAGCCTGAGCACCACAACAGAAAGATCCCACACGTCCCAGTGAAGATCATGCGTGCCACAACTAAGGCCTAACGCAGCCAAAAAACAAAAAATGAAGAGGTGATTAGAAGACAGACAGGTGCAGAGGGAAGATTATGGGGAGACAAAAGGAGAAGATGGTCACCTACAAGCCAAAAAGAGAGGCCTCAGAACGAAACTAAGCCTTCCTTGATCTTGGACTTCTAGCTTCCAGAACTTTGAGGAAATAAATTTCTGTTGTTTAAGCCTCACCCTCACCCCCACCAGTCTGTGGTACTCAGTTATGGCAGCCTTAGCAAGCTAAGAGAGATTTTTTAAAGATTCTGCAGATACTTCTGCAGGGCCCCAGAGGTAGAGAATCTCTTAGCTTCGTCACTTGAAAATGAAGGTGCTGGATGAGGTCATCCACTATTACCAGATCTCCCCACAGTGGCTTTCTGTGAAATAGGTCAAATAATGTCCTGCAACTTGTCCTTTCCCCCAGCAGTGGGGTTGCACGAGAAAGAACACAACAGATTAGCAAGAAAAGTATGATTTCTGTGGATCAAGGATTCTGGAGTGGGGGGAAGGAGGAAGCTAGATATTAAGCCAGCCATCACAAACTGGTATCCCAAAGTCGTCAGGCCAAGAGAGTGTTTTACGAATCTGGAAATTTTCATAAATCTACCCAATTCGAACTAAAAAAAAAAAGTCAGAGACGCAGCCGTACGGACCCACATTCCATAGGGCACCATTCTGGAGTTCCCTCTAGTGGGGAGAGCACATTCTAGCATCCCCTGCTCCTGTGTCTGTTACCCATCAGGGTTCTTGACCTTCCCCAATTAATAGAAATTAATATGAGGCCAGATAAGAAATTCAGGCAAGGCTTTATTGGGGCCCCTGCTGCAGCAGAGTGGAATGAAAACAAGTAACAATTTCCCTTGCCTGCTCCCCTAGGGGAGAGGGGGGAGCTGGTTCTTTACATGGAGTGAGGGTAGGGTTGGAGGTGTGGCTTAGGTGGGATGCCCGCCCCTTTGGTAGCGGTGTGTGCAGGAGGCATGCCCGGTACCCTGCTTTTGCTCCTGGCTCTTCAGAAGTGGCAGTTGGGTTTTTGGGGGGATTTTTTTTGGTCTTTTTGTGTCTTGTTGTCCATAATTTGCCCCAACTGCACATGGGTGCAGTTATTTTTAGTCCCTTATAGTTTCTTTGTATTTTGTAGCTCGAGGAGATGTTAGTCCAGGTGTAAGCATTGCAGCACTGCTGAAAAGGGTCCCAGGTCCCAGGTCCCAGCCTGTCTCACACCCACTTAAAGAGATAGTGGAGGGGACTTCCCCGGCAGGCCAGTGGCTAAGACTTCGCCTTCCAAGGCAGGGGGTGCGGGTTCGATCCCTGGTCAGGGAGCTAAGATCCTACATACCTCATGGCCAAAAAGCCAAAACATAAAACAGAAGCAATATTGTAACAAATTCAATAAGGACTTTTAAAAATGGTCCACATCAAAAAACTTAAAAAAAAAGAGAAAGTGGAGGCAGAACAAGGGGCACTCTGCCCTGCAATGTGGGGTGAATGAAACTTTGGGGAATCCAGGAAGTGGCCTTTGACAAAAAGCCTTAGATTGAGTTTGGAAACCTGTAAGTATGTAGCAGGACGGGAGAACCAGGGGGTGAGGAAACCAGCTTATGGGAAGGTTAGTAACAGGACAGGAGGGCAGGGGAGGGGGCTCAGGTATTCTGAATGATGCCGCTGTCTTGAGTCCTTTTTTTTTTTTTTTTTTTTTGCGGTACGCGGGCCTCTCACTGTTGTGGCCTCTCCCGTTGCGGAGCACAGGCTCCGGACGCGCAGGCTCAGCGGCCATGGCTCACGGGCCCAGCCGCTCCACAACATGTGGGATCTTCCCAGACAGGGGCACGAACCCGTGTCCCCTGCATCGGCAGGCGGACTCTCAACCACTGCGCCAACAGGGAAGCCCTTGAGTCCTTTAATTTGCATTCTTTCTTACAGTCTCCACCATGGAGCCCTGAGAGGGGGGGTTAAGTCATTTATAGGGTGATTAATTTTCTTGCAAGGGATGTAGGCCTATACCCAAAGGCCTCACATAATTCAAAACTAGTACAATTCAAGATTAATTCTCTGGAGGAAGAAATGTAAAGCAGGGTTGGCATTCTTTCGAAATCTGTGCATAATCTAAGACTATTAATACATGATACATCACGATTTCAGATTTGCACGATTCAGATTCGCAAACACCTCCACCACACCCCGTCCATATTCTGGAGCCGGGGAAGCTGGTTAGCAAAGGCAAAGATAGACTCTGTGTGGCTACATGGACCTTGAGCCAATATGCTCAAAGCCAGACCACCTCGACTGGGAGCTTCCCATGCCCCAGACCCTGGCTAGGCCTTTCCCAAGGCAATTCTGAAATGCAGATCTCCCCTGGGACAAGTAAGGGTTTTCTAAAGACTGGCTACCTGTGATGAGGCAGGACAACTTATTGGACAAAATTTCATCGTGGACTTGAGACCGACACGGGTTCAAGTTCTGGTTCAGCTATAGAGTCTTGGACAAATATAAAAATAACCTTTACACCTCTTCGTCTCCCTGACTGTAAAATAACAATGATAATAATAATAATAATACCCGATTCGGGGGGTGGGGGGCTTGGGTCTCAGGGCTTAACAAGATAATGCACATCAGACATGCCCCTTTGACACAGATCTGCTAGAGAATGGACTTGAGGACACGGGGAGGGGGAAGGGTAAGCTGGGACGAAGTGAGAGAGTGGCATGGACATATATACACTACCAAATGTAAAATAGATAGCTAGTGGGAAGCAGCCGCATAGCACAGGGAGATCAGCTCGGTGCTTTGTGACCACCTAGAGGGGTGGGATAAGGAGGGTGGGGGGAGGGAGATGCAAGAGGGAGGAGATATGGGAACATATGTATATGTATAGCTGATTCACTTTGTTATAAAGCAGAAACTCACACACCATTGTAAAGCAATTATACTCCAATAAAGATGTTAAAAAAAAATGCCACTTTGTGCCTGGTACATGTAAGTGTGCAACAAATATTAGCTTGTATCACTATTAGTTTAGATATCCCATGACCTCTTCTCCTCCTGTCTGTTGACCGTATTACAATTCCCAATTTATAAGCAAAGAGCTGTCAGAGTGATAGGTTAGTTCGGTTTTTATAACTAGTAAGAAAACAGGAAGGAGATGGGAATCCAAGTCTTCCTGGCTACACTGTTTTCACTCACACTTTCCACTCCAAATCCCTCCCATTAGAAAACGTCAGGAGCAGACGGGGCCACCCCAGTGATTTGAAACCATGGGGCGGATTGGGCCTCTCCAACCACCATATTTTCTCCTGGAGTTGGTACCTGCTGACTGGTTAACACAGATGTGTTTCATGGATGCTGCCAGCACTTCAATAATGCTGGGACATTATGTGCTGTAAAAACAGAACATCATTGCTTACCAGGGGCTTATAAAAATAATTGCGATCCAGCCTGGCCTCTGTCACTAGTAATTTATCGCATCGCTCCTCTTTTTGTAATGCAGTTTACGTGAGTCAAACGAATTCTACGTGAATTAGGAAGCATGTTAGACTTCAAGTCGAGAAGTGACAAGCCTAGGTGTAAATAAGATTTTTTCAAATCCCAATGGAGGCGGGTGATACATTTGTGATGGGGGCAGAGAGTGCTGGGAATGAAAAGGCACGAGACCCTCCAGTGGGAGAAACCAAGGGTCTCAGCTGTCCCTGCTTCCTGGCCGCTGCTATTGCTACGGGGCCCCGTAGCCTCAGCTGTCCTCTGATTCCGTCACCACGCCCCTTAAGATGCATCTTCTAACCCTCACTGCCACTGGACTAACACCAAAGTCATTTTATCCTTTTATAATTATTATTAATCTCCTGGACAGTATCATAAATTTCTTTAGGTTGGGGACTGCCATGGAATCTTAATCATCTGTTCATTTAGATATTCAACAAATGTGTAATTTTTATATATATATACTGGATGTTTTGAGGTATACAGTGACAACAGATGGGGCATATTTTGCCCTCCAGGTGTTGGGGAATGAGCATTTGGGTTTAGGGAGGAGTTACCTTCTGCCAGGGATGCCTTTTTAGCAAACCTAAGTGTGACACCAATACTTTGCTGTATTTGAACCCCAACTGTGTTCTGGGGCTCCCTGGAGCTTTTGGAGCTGTAGAAGACAACCTTCAGTTTCAGACTCACTGAACTGGTCCGTAATCTGGAGGCTTTCAATTAAATGTGCCAAATCTTAACAAGAAGATCTGGTGTCCAACCTATTGATCATTTAGGAGTTGTTCACCCCACACCTTTTGTACACTGCTTGTTCTTCCCTCCTTCTGTGGGGGGCCGGGGGTCCCTTCATTAAGGCCTCAGTGGATATATGCACTCCTGTCATTTATTCACTTATCACTCATTGCAAAACCTTTACAGGACCTTAATTAGCTAACATTTTGGAATGCCCCTGAATTGCCAGTAACTGTTCAATCTAGACTAACCTGCTTAATCCTCATAACAGCCCAAAGAGGGACACCATTATTCTTCACATGTTGCAGGTGGGAAAACAAAAAACGGATGGATTTTCATCTGCTACATAATAATTAACCACAAAGAGTAAGATTGTTAATTCATTCTTTAAAGAACTATTTAGTGAGCACCTGCTGTTTCCTGGATAGATCCTGTCCACAGGGATACAGAGGACAACAGACACAGGGAAGCAGATATAAAGATACAGAGATAAAAAAGTCATGAACCCCCTCTTCAAGGGTGTTCCAGTCTAGGTTGGAGATAAGAGATAAGACAATTTTTAATTCTTTTTTCTTTTTTTTTTTTTTTTTGCCCTACCTCGCGGCTTGCAGGGTCTTAGTTTCCCCACCAGGGATTGAACCTGCACCCTTGGCAGTGAAAGCGCAGAGTCCTAGCCACTGGACTACCGGATGAGACAATGTTATGTGTGACAGGTCCTGGGGAAAAAAAAAAAAAAAAAAACAGTGGCCTGGGAACTCAACTAAGGGAATGCGAAACACACCTGTGATGAGACTTCATAGAAAAGAAACATTTGCGGTCACTCAAAATAACATGGTTCTAGAAATTGGATAGGTGGGTGAAGGGGGTGGGGAGCAATTCCCAGTCGGAGGTTACAGCTCGTGCAAAGGTGTGGATTTCTAAAAGAGGAACTCTTACCCCTCTCCAGTGTGTTCTCCATAAATCTGACCATGCCATTCCCCTGCTGAAATATTCCCTAGTTCCCTAGCACAGAGGAAAAAACAAAATTCTCACCCTGACCTTCAAAGTCCAGCATCATGTGATGCCTGTTCCTCTCCAGCTGAATCTTGCACCACTATCCAAATTTCTCTCTCTGCCCCAGCCTGTCTGACCCGCTTTATGTTCCTAAAACCATCCCACCTTTCCCCAAACTCAGTGGCATCCACCAAAAGTAATTATTAACATGTTCATGGATCTGTGGGTTGGCAGGAGAGCCCCACTGAAAATTTCTGGTGTGGGGTTGGGCAGAATGGATCTGTTCTGTGTGTCACTCATCCTTCTAGGACCAGCGAGCTACCCAGGATATGTTCCTGTCATGTTGAGGGATGAGGCATAAGAAGCTAAGTTCCTCCAAGCAAGCATATTTCAAGCCTTTGCTCATGTCGTGTCCACTAACATTCCACTGGGCAAAGCAAGTCACACGGCCAAGCCCAAAGTCAAGGGGATAGAAAATAAACTGCCCTCCATGGGAGGAGCGTGGAGTAGATATTCACTGACCAGCAATCCAAACTGTAACAGGGTTCCCGCCACCCCATCTCAGGTCCTCTGAGCATGCTGTCCTCTGTCCCCTCTACCTAGAAAAGTCATTCCTTCTCTGTCCCCTCTCCCACTCACCCACATAGTCAAGTCTTCCCCAATCTCGAGTCGAGGTTGGGTTCAGCTACACGAATACTCTCAAAACACCATTCACTTTTCCTTTATTGCATTCTCAGGGATGGGCAGCTGCATGTGAGTGATTATTCAATTACAGTCTGTCTTCCCCTGAGGACAGAGACCACATCTGGTTTTGCTCATCATGGTAGCTCTATAGTCAGTGCCCAGAAGTATTCATTGGATGAATGAGCTCAACAAGTATCCTCATGGAGCACGTCCGCAATCAGACTTGTGTTGTTCAAAAAGGACTCGAGCAGAGCATGGAGCATGAGGCAGAGGGTGCAAGATGAGAAGCAGAGGGTCACGAGGAGGCGGCTGCAGAAGTCCTGCATCAGACGTGGTGGTGACCCTTACACTCAAATCCTTCATTCATTCGTATGAATCTACTTAACGTATTTGTCAGATGCTGGGGACACTGTCTCTTAGCTGTTAGCCCTAGTGGAGGAAGACTCTCTGAACAAGCAGAAGTTATCAAATGCTGTGAATTGTAACAGTGGGGAAAGGAGGTTGGGGGACGGGGGCAGTGCATATACACTGAATGGCAGGGGGAAAATGCAGGAAGCATTACTAGGAATAAACAAATCCTCTCAGTGTGTTGCTGATGCCATTGCCTTAAAAATATTGACATACGTGACAGAGTCAGTGCCATAAATCACCTTCCAAAGAAGAGAAGAGAGCACAAAAGAACTGACTCGTGCCCAGAAAGCCACTCAAAACCAGGTGAGTTTGAAACTATGATAGTGTTCTCAGTCGAAGGGACAGGGTCCATGAGGAGATTGTGTTCCCCGGGACACGGGATTGAGAATCAAAAGCCCCCGGCACTCGCCAAGATTAATTACAGTAATAACGACCCTAACAGCCATTATCAAGCACCTATTATGTGTGTTTCACAAAAATTATTTTCATCCTATCAACCACCTTCTAAAGTAGACATGATTCGATTGATGAAAAATCTGATCATTGGAATAGTTAAGTAAATTCTTTGAAGACATACAGAGGTTGAAAGAAAGAACCAGGATTTGGACCCAGGCATGTTGTGGCAGACAGCTTCTAAGATGACCCCGGTGGTCTCCACCACTTAGTCTTTACACTCTGTCTAATGCCCTTGAGTCTGGGTTGGACTTACCGACATGCTGCTCGTGAATAGAATCCAGCAGAAGCAATGGTATCACTTCTGGAATGGGGTTACAAAAGGACAATGGCCCCCACCGTGGGCCGACCCCCTCACTCTCTCTCTCAGCCCTCATACTGAAGGAAGCAGGCTGCCACATTGTGAGTAGCCCTATGGAGAAGCCCACACTGCAAGAAACTTTTATGTCTCTGGCCGACAGACAGTGAGAACATGTCACAGACAGTGAAAACATGATGTTTTGAGTCTACCAGCCCACGAGGAACTTGCCAACAGCCATGTGAGGTGTGAGTGTGCTTGGAAGAAGATTCTTCCCGATCCAACCTCGTTCAAAGAGACTGCAAGCCAGGCCAAAGCCTTGATTTCAGCCTTGTCAGAGACCCTGCATCACAGGTACCCAGTTAAGCCACGCCTGGATTCCCAACCCACAAGCACTGTCAGATAATAAGTGCGTGTTGTTTTGACCTGCAAAGCTTGGGGATAATTTATTACACAACAGTTGATAACTAATACATATTTCTAAATCCAAAGTCTATGCCCCCAACCACCATAACATCCTGTTTCAGAGAGCTTCCCACGTTATTACTACCGGCAAAATACCCGTCCCTGACCTGAAAGATAAGAAAACTCACCAAGTATGCATGTGAGTTTGGGGTGAGAAAAAAACATTAGCATGTACATCTCAAGCCAGCTCCTGTAAATGAAATAATTAGTACAGTTTACTACCTGCCAGGGTTTACATTTAAAGCTTTAGTGAAATTATTGTCATTTAAAATAACTATTATAGGAAATGGAATGCAGCCTCAGTCTGAAAGTTCTCAGAGGTGTCCAGCTTATTAGGAAAACCATAGTGAAGAAGCATGATTCAAGAGGACATTCCTCCACTTATTCATTTATTCTTGAGCACCATTATGTACCAGGCGCTGAGAGAGACCACTTGCAACTTTTTCAAATCTTGCTGTGGGCTAAGTACCAAAACGGATAAAGACAAAGTCAAATTGGCTAATTTGGGGGAACTACAGAAGGTCCCCTGTATAAATGGCCTTGAAGCTGGTCCTCACAGAGGAGAAGCCTTAGAATTGGCCAAAGTGGGGAGCAGGAGAAGGAGGGTTTTCTTTCCCATTAATTCACTCGCCCAGTAATTCAACCAATATCTATTGAGCATCCTCCATCTTTATCATGGAGGGCATGAAGGATACAGAGCAAAGGACACTGTCAACATCAGGAAATACAAGTGCATAATAACCTAAATGGGAAAAGAATTTGAAAAGGAACAGATATAATTATATGTATAACCGAATCACTTTGCTGTACACCTGAAACTAACACAACATTGTAAATCAACTATAATCCAATAGAAAATAAAATGTTTTTAAAAAGAAATACAAGTGCAACATTCAGAGAATACTTAATTGACCAGTTGGGAGGAACTGATCAGAAAAGTAATAAGAGATTAGAGAAATCTGTCCTAATGCTAGTGGGGTGGATTCTCAGGGAAAGTCTTGCTGAGGGGCCAAGGCTAGATTTGGCCCCTGCAGAGGGTAACCATATCTGCTACCATCCAAACTAGGACGTTTTTGAGCACAAAAGATGAAACCTTTGATAATTAATCTTGGCCAACAGTGTGAACTGTGTAAACTGTTCCAGGCAAACCAGGACAATTCTCTTAGCTTTAAAGAACTGACAAAGGTTAGATGGGGCCTCATAAGCAGACAGAATGACGTGTGCGACAGCTCTGAAGCAGAAACTATTGATTGTGAATTATTGCCGAGATGAGTGCAATTATTTAAGTGTGATGACTATATAGGGCTTATTACAGTACATGCTCAATGAGTATTTGTCAAAGGAAGAAAAAGAGGGAGGCTGGCTCACAACAAGTAAGACCAGCCTTTAGAAAAGGAATTCCACCAAAACCACTGGAGTTAGTGAAGTCTCTTAAAATGTTTGACCTTGATTTTGTGTCTTGGTTGAACTTTGGCATATGCACAAATATCACAAAGATTTTTGAGGATGGGTCATGGTAGAGTGCAAAGGGCATGGGCTTAGATGCTGGTTTTCAACCACAATTCCACTGTTTCAGTTCAGAACTTCAGTTTCCTCACTTGTAAAAGAGGGATGAGAATCCTTACCTCAAAGGGCTATTGTGCAGTTTAAATGAGACAATATTTTAATACACAGAGTGTCCTGGCACAGCCTCATTTAAACGCATCTTCACTCTTTTTCTCTCTTTACAAAAATCTAAGAGCCCCAAGTATGCTGGAAGTACCCTCATACAACCTTACTTCCTGCCTAAATTAACAACAGCCTTCTGATAAACATGAGGGATGTTCATAAAGAAAAGTCAAAATGACCAAAGGCGCTCAGGCCAGGAGGGGAAAATGTCACCTTATTAATCATGGAAACACTGCAAGTCTTCTGAAACCAAGAAACCACAAGGATGTGCATATTTTCACCAATGAATAAAGAGCCAAGTAGACTTTTTTTTAAAGAAATTTGGATAATTTGACCATTTAAGAACCAAGTCGAACAGATTTTAATGGCATTTTAAGCCTCAGAAAATAAGGCTCTTTAATGTAGATGCTGACAGACCCTTAACTACAGTGAGACATCCAGCATCACAGTAATAGCTTTAAGAGGAAGAATAAGACACCTATTTACATTTTGAATGCAAGCCTATTCCCTAAACACATTCACGTTTGAATCAGATCAAAGACGAAGAGGCAGCCTTGGACTGACTGACAGGTGTCAGAGTGGCAGTGGGATGAACTGGGATCTACCTCTAAAACCGCTATTAGTGATTGTTCCCCATTAAAAATCAAATGCTGTTATGACTGAATTCTACTTCCTGACTGGGAAGACCATTTCCTACTTTATCCTCGCAGACACTGCGCTGGAATGGAGATGCTAAATATTGGCCGGTGGTTCCCAACCAGAGATCCACAAAATAAATGTATGTCCATTTGTTGGTTCTGCACAGAATCTGGTCTAACACAAAAGAGACGGGAATAAATATTTCTCAGAAGACAAAATGGATAGATGGCAGGAAGACAAAGAGATGGGGAGGAAAGGAGGAGAGGAGGAGGGAAGAGGCAGGTCAGAACCAAGTTTAGGATTTCAGACAACCCCAGAGATGGTCTGGGTCGCCTACCTCCAATGTCCTGGGCCACTCACCAGTTATAGGTAGACCTGTTCCCCTAGCCAAGATGATCACACATCAATTTTTTTAAACATCTGGGTTCAAATCGTCCTTGACTGCTTCTTTTCTGTTAAACTTTGCTTCTTCTCCAAGTCTGAACCATGCAGGATGTCACTGATGAGGAAGGGCGCTCATCTTTCCAGTGAAGGTCATGTCCATCTCCAGCCCCGTGCATCCCAGTGCCTGTCTTAGCCCATTCCCATCATATCTTGCCAGCCTTATGGCAAAGGTTCCCTACTGGTCTCTCGTCTTTCTCTTAGATTCAGGCACCAGGGTGCCAGGCTCCCATCCCAGGCTGGGGCTCTTCCATCCAGACCCCGCTCTCCCAGGCACCCAGCCCTTCCCAGATTCCAAGCCACATCCTGGCATCTCCGTGCCAAGCCCAAGTTCTGCCTCTGTCTTGAGAAGTGTCGATCTGAATCCCAAATGTGCCAGCCTTATTACCACCATCAACAGACTTCTTAATGAAGCTGCCAGTACTGTCAATGGCATCTTTTTAATGACACTTCATAAAGAAAATGAATTCTACGACTCCCTCTGACATTGCCATTTGGTTTCTTTGCTTTATGGCAGACTCAAAATGTTCTCTGAATAAAGACCATGACTGACAACAATAATGACAACAACAATAATAATAACAGCAGCTAATATTTACTGAATTCTAATCCTGTGTCAGGTACTGTTCGAAGCACTTTAAATGCTAGGTGGAATAACTGGACCAAATATATGTGGATTTAAGGAACTTCCAGCCAGGCACACTTACTAGCTAAGCCTTCCTTCCCTGGATGTTAGATTTTGATTTGGCTACGCTATGCATGGCACTCTACACATCATTTCTCTAATCCCTGCTACAAACCTGCAAGGGCTTAGGCACTATTATCCCGAGTTCTGGAGGAAGAAATAATAATGAGGCACAGGGAGATCAAGGCACTTGGCCAAGGTCAGCCAGCTAGTGGGTGACTGTCAGCATCAGAGTCAGAACCCACGTCCTTGAATTTTCATAGCCTTATTGCTACCATGGGCTATACCAGCTGCTCATCCACCAAAAGTTTCTCACATGGAATGGATGGGTCAGGAGTGTCTCAGGGGGTAAGATGGCCAGAGAAGCAGGGCAAACATTTCCCTCCTGACTCCCAAACAAATCACACCATAGTCACATTTGGAATTTGGTGTGCGTTTCATGGAGAGACCATGCAGCCATGCCACAAGTGGCCTTTTCTATCTCTGCTGCTTTTTTTAATACCTTAAGACCAAGCGGACTCTTACGGGCTAACCATCTTTATTCAACTTGTTCTTCTGAGAAGAAAAGATATTTCAAAGTGTGAACAGGAGCACGATTCATTCCTAAATGGTAGATAGCTTGATGGCCATAACATTGCAGAATTAGACAGCTACCACCATTATCAACAATTTCACTGAAGGGTGCAGAATTTCAGCAAGTCATTACACTGGCAGTGGCTTGCACGGGCTTTGAAGACTAGCAGGTATACCAGTTGGGGGTCTCTCTGCTGCCCACCAACCGTATGATCTGAGATTTACCCAGGCTCCGTGAACGAAGCCCTGTCTTCTCCTATGGAAAATGGGAGAATTGCACGTGTTAGGGAGCTAAAATTAGACGTAGGTGTCAGTCATTCTGGACTCCTGGGGTGTGGCTAATCACGGGGGCTTATGGGGTGGGCTCTGGAACAGACAGCTTGGGTTCCACTCTCTGTAGCCAAGGGCACTTGGAAAATTATTTAATTGTCTTTGGTTTCCTTATCTACACAATAAAGAATAACTAATCTCAGGGTTGCTGTAAGGATAGAATGAAGGAACATATTTAGAGAGCTTCAAACAGAGTCATAAGGTGATGGCTTTCAGGATCTTCTGGGCTTCCTACTGTTGGCTTCGCTTTGGGTCATATATACATGGTTCAACCTGCACCTCTTCCATCTGATTTTAATGATAGAAGTTCTGTTTGCAAAATCATATGTGTGTGTGTGTGTGTGTGTGTGTGTGTGTGTGTGTGTGTGTGTGTGTGTATTTTTTTAATGAAAAAAATACTCAGATTCAGCGCTGGCCACTGCATTTGAAGTCCAATTTGGAGAATCTTCTCTACCAGCCCACCACCATATTCTACCATTTAACCTAAAATTTCTTGTTTGATTGATTGATTGATGCCTAGAAGGACCTGAGGCCATCGCCCTTTGTCAACAGATTTCTATATATGTAAAAATAACTTTTAAAATCACCTTTTCTCAAATCTCAGTATGTAAGTGCCAATGACCCTCCTATTATCTAGTGATGGAAACACAGTTTTAAAAGCCACAAAGCATAGTTTTAAAAATAAAAGCCTCAAGTGTTTTTCTTCTAGCTAAACAGACCTCTCTGTTGGTTCCTCTCAAGTTAGAACGTTAAGAGGAAAAACAATTTGGTACCAGAAGCTTTTAAAAAACGGAGAGATGAAGAAGCAAACAAACAAAAACAAGGAACAGAGAGAGAAAGAGTGAAAGGAAAAGTTTAGGGTGCATTATTCACCCACAGACACACTTCTTACTTTGGAATCGTTTTCTTTCTGCTCCTTGAAGTTCATGTTTATTTTGTTATTTTCCCCTCATCTTTTTAAAGTTCTCTTAAAGCAGCACAGTAGTTCTTGTGCGGCCTGTCACCATTTGTGTCTCTCCCACTGAGGCCACACATCTGTGCAAAGCCTCAAGGAAAGCAAGGATGGTTCACTGGTTCGTTTTTACAGATGCTTGAATCAAGAGAAGTGACTCTCTCAGGGTCACCTGGTTCCAGCACCAAAAGCTGGCACTCAAACCCCTCATGCTTCTGTTAAGTCACAGTGTCTAGGTCAAAGACATCACTTCACAAACCTAAACCATGATACCATACCATTCAGTGTAACACACAGGTGCCAAGACACATAGAACTACAAGAGCATATAACAGCATATATGCTACATATAACACCAGGCACATGGGCAGAAGGAGAAGAAAATACACCAAAGGGCCAATAACAGCCTTTTAACAGTTGGGTTATTATGAGATGTCTTTCTTTTCTTAACTATTGTTTTATAAAATGTGAAATAATGTGGTTATACTAATATAATAAATTTATTAGATTTTTTTTCTCCCTATTGCTCCATGGTTTCCCCAGAAGTTTTCTTTATTTTTTTTTTTTTAAATTTTATTGAGGGCTTCCCTGGTGGCGTAGTGGTTGAGAGTCCGCCTGCCGCTGCAGGGGACACGGGTTCGTGCCTCGGTCCAGGAAGATCCCACATGTCGCGGAGCGGCTGGGCCCGTGAGCCATGGCCGCTGAGCCTGCGCGTCCGGAGCCTGTGCTCCGCAACGGGAGAGGCCACAAGAGTAAGAGGGCTGCGTACTGCAAAAAGAAAAAATAATAAAAAAAAAATTTTATTGAGGTATAGTTGATTTACCATGTTGTATTAGTTTCATGTGTACAGCAAAGTGATTCAGTTATATATATACATATATCTAATTCATTATTTATATACTGAATCACATATATATGTTCTTTTTCAGTTATATATATATTATATTCAGATATATATATATATATATATATATATTCTTTTTTCAGATTCTTTTCCATTATAGGTACAAGATATTGAATATAGTTCCCTGGGCTATACAGTCAGTCCTTGTTGATCTATTTTATATATAGTAGTGAGTATCTGTTAAACCCAAACTCCTAATTTATCCCTCCCCAGAAATTTCCTTTAGAATCAACCAAGAGGTTAAAGAAAGTTAAACAAAGAGCCCCAGTTTTCCAAATTAATTCATGCTATGCTTGTAAGGCACATACTATGTTCCTTAACCAAGGCTGGGCAGTTTAAGGGGCTGCAGTAGTAGGTCAGACCTGTCCCATTATAACACAGCTAGCGAGACAATAGTTGTGTCAGTTAATCAGTTAGAGAGAGATCCAACATGAGAGGTAATCAGATGTACTGGTAAACCTTGTGAGTGCCAAACTGTATGGTTCAGGCAACACAGGAAAGCATTTCTCACCAGCAACCTGCAATTCTTTGGCATATAGGCCAGGCCAAGAGGTTTGTGTGGTTTATGAAGAATTCCCTATTTACCATATGCATTTCCTCAGACTGCTACTTCTTAATGCAGTGTTGTTGTTTTTTTTCCCAACACCACTTCCAAGCTCTCCGAGTTGTATTGTACCAATAAGTAGTGATTTTGGAGTCTCCAAATGTTAGACTGTATAATGTAAAAGGGCAAGGAAGTGTTTTTAAATACCAATGAATTCCAGCATCTTGGGTTGCCAGAAGTCTGATCTCAACCTCCAGTTTCCAGCCCAAGTGTTTGGGATTTGCACATGTCAAAAGCTCATGAATGGAGCTTGGGCCCTCCTACCTTCCTCTTAGGGTCCTGAGGAGGCTGGGCTCTTGAGCAGGCTGCCCACCTCGGAGAGAGGCCACCTGGCTGAGTCCCTGTGCCCCAGCTCTATTAGGGGCTGCCTGAAATTCCCACCGACAGCCTCAGCCTTCTCTCTCCAAGGCTCAATTCTAGGGAAAAGGAGTGGTCCTTGGGCGTATTCTAAAAGGATATTCCCTTGCAGGACTTTTAGGAACATTTACAGAAGGAAATTTAAGATGAGAAATAGTGTGAGACACCAGAAATGTTTATTCTGGGAACCACCTATAGCCATTGATCTCATAGCCCTGATGTGTCACTGCAGAGAATATTGCTACCACCAGCTGAATGGCAGCCTTTGGCCAGGCACTGCATGTTTAGCTTAATCCTCACAGCATCCTTAGGGAAACACTATTATTAAACCCTTTTCACTTATGAGGAAACTGAGGCCTCAAGAGAGACACTTAAGTAAGGGAACTAGCATGTGACCCAGTTTACCTAGTTCCCTGGCTTCTCAGCCTATCCTGCCACTCACGCAAATAACACACATCTTAGGCACCTTCTGTGCTACCCGAGAAGACTGCCTTGCAATCCAGTCATTACCAAGCAGTGGGATATGTCCTGGTGAAAGCCAATAGGAGCCAGATGATGGTGTCCCAAGACACCTCTGCCTGGGAACAATGCAAGGAGTTGGGGGTGTGGGTATTGGGGCTGGCAGACATGATTGCTGAGAGGAACTGATATTTCTGGAAAGCCACATGAGGGGGCAAGAGTCCTCCTGGTAGATGAGGGAGGAATGGGAATCCTGGCGGAGGGAACAGACAGTACGAAGGCAGTGCGGGAAGCAGAAGAATGACCAAAAGATGTCCATGCTCTAAACCCTGAAACCTACGAGCATGCTACAGAACATGGCAAAAGGAATTTGCAGATGAGATTAAGGATACGATCTTAAAAGAGGGAGATTACCCTGGATTATGGGGGTGAGCTCAGTGTAATCACATGAATCCTTAAAAGGGGAAGAGGAGGACAGAAGTGTTGGCCAAAGACATGTGATGATGGAAGGAGAGACGGGAGAGATTTGTAGGTATGAAAGAATCATCAGCATGGGTGGTAAAGGAAGCACAGGAATGAATGAGATCACACAGGGAGAGTGGAGTGGCAAAAGGGCCACAGGAGCTCTGGTGAGGCCCCGAAGAACACAACATTTAAGGGTAAGCAGGGGAAGATGGGCTGGCAAAGGCAACCGAGCAGGACCAGCCAGGGGTCTTACCAACCGAGGCAAGAGTCACTTGATGTGGGGTTATCTGCAATCAAGGACACACCGTGTCATCACGAGTGATCTCTTAATGCTATTGGGCTGAGAGAAGGGGGAAACGATGTGCACATAAGCACTTAGAGACAGGCACATCTACATTTAGGTGGAATAGACGAGAATTGAGAATTTTGGAAAAGAAAAAATTGAGTCTAGAGTTTAAATAAACAGCACCTTCCTGGACAAGGAAGTTATTTATATTTCAATTTCAGGTGACCAATGAGTAAAAATAAAGAGAGAGAGATGGAAACAGAGAAAGTGTGGGCTAAAGTAATGGAAATGTCCAGGAACAGTGTGGCTTCGAGTATAGCTGAATCCAGGAGTTCAAAAACTGCCCTCATGTCTCAGTCTCTCTGAATTTGACTTTCATTCTCCACATTTTGGCTTTACGATCAGGCAGACCCTTTTCTTGTAGTAACTGCTAGAAGGTCTAGAATTCCATTCTCCCAGTTTGGACAAAAGTCCCCAAACTGAGCTCCATTGTCTTGATTCGTAACATGACTTCCTGAATGAATCACTGTGTCCAGGGAAGTTTGCAACTTCAGAGTTCAGAGCTCAGGCAGCTGGCCAGACCTGGGTCATGTGACTCTTCATGAAAACCAGGAGTCACTTCTACCCAACCCTGCAGGTGGAAAGTTAGGGAGGGAGGCAAGAGTCCCTGTTTTGGTCATCAACTGTTACATGAGAAAACACCTCAAACTTCGTGGCTGAAAAACATCAACCCTCATTCATTTCACTCACAAACCTGAATGTTGGGCCTGGCTGCACGGGGACCACTTGCCTCTGTTTCATGAGGCTTCAGCTGGGATGACTGAACTGGGCCTGGAAGACCCACCAACATGGTTAGCAAGTAGGTAGCTGAGCTGGGGCTGTCAGCCAGGGCCCTCTGTTCCTCTACACATGAGCCTCTCATGGATTGTCTTAGACTTGATGCCGTGGTGCCTGAGAGCCAAGAGCAAGAGACCAGGGCAGAAGCAGCAAGATTCCTTCTGATCTAGATTCACACGGCCCAGAACATCACTTCCACTGAATGTGAAAGTAGAGGAAGTCCCTAAGCTCAGCCAGATTCCAGGATCGGAGAATTAGATTTCATCTTCAATGGGAGATATAGCCAGGCCTTTGCAGCCATTTTTGTTCTACCAGATCCCCCAAAGTTATCAGATTGGGGTACCGTTATTAGAAGAGGGAATGGATACTGGACAGAAAAAAATACTCTATAGAGATTTTTCCACATGCTTCTCCATCCCCAGTGCCATTCTATCTTGTTACTGAGCCTTTCTGAGACTTGGTTTCCCCACTTGTCACCCACCCCTAACAGCACAAAGAAGAGTCAACATGATACTACACATCCAGCCCCACTCAACAGCTGAGGTTCCCTTACTGTCCCCTCATGCCAGTCGGGACACATGAAGAATGAGATGACTTGTCTGGACCACACTGCAGTTGGAGCAGAGCCGAGATGGGTTGTAAGGGTGCTTGGGACGCCGAGCCTGTGGTGTCCTCCACGGTGTAGCAAGACGTGAATTAGCTGTTTTGAGAAACTCAATTTCCTTATTACAGGGCAAACAGCTACTATTCTATTCTAACTAACTAGACTGATTCAATTAACAGTGTTAAATACAGTTCCTACATGAAAATAACTTCAGTTTACTGCTTGCACAAACCTCATTACATTTGATTAAACAAAATACATAGTAATAGACAAAAGATGTTGCAAACTTTTGGGCATGGCCCATTGACTAGGAGGCCGGCAGCTCTCGGCATGGAGGAGGAATTACGAATGTGGGCCTCGGAGTCAGACAAAGGGAGGTTGGGAGCTTAGCTCTGCCCCCTAAAGCTCTGGAACCCTGAGCCTAAGCTCCTTGATCTCAGGAAAAGCATAACAGAACCCATTTCCAAGAGTCGTCATAAAGAGGAAACGAGAGAATTACATTTTTATGAGCTGAATTGTATCCCCTCAAATGCCTGTGTTGAAGCCCTAACCCCCAGTATGACTGTATTTGAATTTGGAGAGGAGGCTAATAAGGAGGTGATAAAGGTTAAACGTGGTCATAAGGGTGGGGCCTTAATCCAATAAAGCTAGCGTCCTTACAGAAAGAGGAAGAGGGGGCTTCCCTGGTGGTGCAGTGGTTGAGAGTCCGCCTGCCGATGCGGGGGACACGGGTTCGTGCCCCGGTCCGGGAAGATCCCACATGCTGCGGAGCGGCTGGGCCCGTGAACCGTGGCCGCTGAGCCTGCGCGTCCGGAGCCTATGCTCTGCAACAGGAGAGGCCACACAAAAAAAAAAAAAAAAAAAAGAGGAAGAGATACCAGAGACCTCTCTGTCTCTCTCTCTCTTTCTCTTTTCTCTCTCTACTCTCTCTTTTTTCTCTCTCTCCCTCTCCCCACGCACACAAAGGAAATGCCGCATAAAGGTACATTTGCAGTGAGAAGGTACCATCTGCAAGCCAGGAATTTCCATGAACCCTGAGCATATGGACTTCTAGTCTCCAGGTCTGTGAGAAACTGAACGCCTAGTGCTTAAGCCCCCCCAGCCTGTGGTGTTTGGTGAGGCAGCCCAGGGCACAGAACAAATACTTGATCAGCTCTGTGGCAGCTGCTACTTTCTAAATCCCCCTTTTGTGGTGTACCTGGGACTAGGATATGTCTAGAATACCTTCTCCATAAGAGATGAGTATTAAAGAAGAGAAAAAGAACACCACCACCATTGCCAACAAAAGAAAATTCAAACCAAAAGAAACAAAACAATGTGAGCATTTTCACTGGCTTCTAGATTGGAAACTGGTTGAAGGCAGGGAGGGGCTGTTATATCCAGTTGTGTTTTCCCTTTGCCCAGCACTGGGCCCAGCACATGCTTAGCCGTCATGTGTCAATAAATGACTCATGATTAAAGAAAGATGCTACCTGGAATTCTACTGGGCAAGCATGAAAAAAATGGCTTCCCTTTGGTTGGATTCAATTCTATACTTTTCAAAGGTTTCTTGCTCCATCAAGAGCTCAGGATAAATAAAGTCCCTCTCCTCAAGCAGAGAAAGATGAAGTACAGCCAATTTTTTAGAAAACAAGGCAAGGGATGCTACAGAGGGTTTTCCAAGTGCTCCAGGAACCCAGAGGAGGGAACAATCAAGTTCTCCTTTAAAAGAACAGAAAAACCAAGTTTAAAGGCATTCTAAGTTACACCTTAAAAAATAGGTCATTAAAGTCAACCTGCCTTTATGAAAATGCCCAGTAAAGGCTGGTAATCAACTCAGTCCTGCAATTAGTTAATGAGGGGTTGGCCCTGCTGCAAATTAAAAAGAAATCTATCCACAGATCTTGCCCTGATTTTGTCTTTATTGTGGAAGTAATAAATAATTGCAGAGAAAAAAAATTCCCAAGGGAGCAATACAAGGTGGGTTTCCACTGCCAAACCAGGTGGTCGAGGCACAAACGCATGGGAAAGAGAGCGTATTCTGCTGGGCTCCAGGGAAGGGGCCCCGGACAACCCTTCCCACTGGTTCACATGGATGTAAAGATCCAAGTGCTGATGCACAGAACAGGCAGGAAGAGGGGACACAGGCAGAAGGTCTCGTGGACAGTGGGGCATGTACTCTTTTCAATACTTGGCCACATACCATAAGCCAGGACCTGGAAATTAATGAATAGGCCTGAGTCAACCATCAGAAAGAACCAGTCTTAATTCCACATCCTTCTCTGATAGGATGTCATTCTCTTACTTCTAGCCTTCTATTGGTAATCCATCACTCCTCCCATCTCCCCAGTCACCCTCTCCCCAACACATATCATTCTGACTCACCTGCCTCTCTCGTTATCTTCCACTCACCTGGTACATCTTGTTCCATCCATCCTGTGGCCTGAACCTCTCCTTTCTTTGTACTTCCTGGGACACATTCTGGGCCACCATCATCCCTCACCTGAATGGCAGCAAGAGATGCCTCCCTGGTGTCCAGGGAAACCTGGGTTGATGTCTGTGGTAGTTTGCTAGGGCTGCCATCACAAAGTACCACAGACCGGGGGGCTTAAACAACAGAAGTTTATTCTCTGAGTTCTAGAGGATACAAGTCAGTGACCAAGGTGCTGGCAGGGTTAGTTTCCTCTGAGGCCTCCTCCTGGCCCTGTAGACAGCCACCTTCTCCCTGTGTCCTCACATAGCTGTTTCTCAGTCTGTGTCTGTGTCCTGATCTCCTCTTTTTATAAAGACACCAGTCATATTGGATTAGGATGAACCTCTATGACCTCATTTTAACTTATTTACCTCTTTAAAAATTCTATCCCCAAATACAATCACATTCTGGGATACTGAGGGTTAGGACTTTAACATATGAATTTGGGGGGGACATAATTCATCCCACAACAATCCCCCTCTAATTCATTCCATTCCAACCCTCTGTGGAAGGATAGGTCTAATATGTCCCACTGACTATGACTCTCCCAGACCAAATAGCTTCTCTTGGGCCCCAGAGACACAAGAGAAGGTTAAAATGTCCCATCAGGGCATAGAATGAGGTGCTACACACCTCCTCCTACCACTTTCACCTCCAGACACCTACACTCAGCCTTCCCAATCCATGCCACGCCATCTCTCTTCTACCCAGCACTATGGTTCTCCATATCAAGGCACCTCTTCTCCAATTCCTAGACACCTCTTCCAGAAAGTCTTCCTTATACCACCCTATTCTCTCAGGTCTGCCAGGTGACCCCCTCCTTAGACTCCCAGAGCTCTCATTCTTTCCCACTCTCAAGGCCCAGGTTATACCTATAAGTCATATTCTACTGACTGACCTGCTTTCTTTACTGATCTTTAAATATGAACATGGCCAGTCACCACTGTGTTCTCACCATGGAGCCACAGTGTGAGGTATTCAGGAGACGCTGGGTGACTGAATACATAAATGAAAGTGCTGTCTCCTCTTCTGGGAGATTGCTGACTTTCCTTCCCTTATTCCTCTCTATTCCCTGGCCCTTTTTTAGAACCTGTCAGAGGGCTCATCACCTGGCAGGTACTTTCCTGAGCTTTGGGGGTTCAGTGGACCCCAGTGGGATGGAGTTAGTTCAAAGGAAGCTAGAGCCCTGGCAGGGATGAAAATACACTCACTATGCATCTTATTCCCTTTATGTCGATAGGTTACTATTGTTCAATCCGTTTTCAACGGCTCTTCATCACCTCCTTCACTTAGCTAAATACTGAATTTGCCACAACTGCTTTAGAAATGAACCTTCATTAAGAGAGCAGAGTCTTCAATATTCTGCAATAACCTATAAGGGAAAAGAATCTGAAAAAGAATAGATGTATGCGTATGTATAACTGAATCACAGTCTGTATACCTGAAACTAACACAACATTGTAAATCAACTATACTCCAATATAAAATAAAAATTAAATTAAAAAAATAAGAAAGAAGAAAGGAAGGAAGGGGAGAAAGAAAGAAAGAGAGAGAAAAGAAAGAAAGAAAGAAAGAAAGAAAGAAAGAAAGAAAGAAAGAAAGAAAGAAAGAAAGAAAGAAAGAAAAGAAAGAAAGAAAGAAAAAGAAAGAAAGAGAGAGAGAAAAAAAGGAAGGGAAAAAGGGAGGGAGGGAGGGAGGAAGGAAGGAAGAAGAAAGGAGAGTTTTTAGTGGAAAGAGCATTGATTTGGAGCCAAGACACTTTGGGTCTTGCTCCAGAAAACATGCCACCTTGACTCTGTCCCCTAATCCTCCCATCTTCTGTTCATGATCTGGAAAACAAAAAGCATGCAAATTACTTTCCATTTCGCTGTGAGCATCAGAGGGGAGCATGCAAAGGAAGTGCCTGGCACATAGTAGGAGCTTAAAAAATGCTAATTCCCTTTTCCCCACTGCACACATCACACTCAATCTCGTTTCAATTATCAGCCCATTTTAAGGGGTTTTCAGCATGGAATGTTTATCAAAAAACATTCTTGGGTGAGAGGGAAGCAGCAAAAACAGTGGATTGATAAAGGAGGACATGACATGGTCATCACTGGGGAAACATGAACTCATCTAGAACTGATTGCCATTTTCCACTAAAAATTACCTGGTAAGTTCAGGTAGTAGGAGTTCTCGAAAAAGATTCTGTCATTGACAACTGGCAGCGTGTTTGTGCCTCTTTCATATTCTGATGAAATTTTCCCAATCTCACTGCTTTGGAATAAAAATACTAGCACCTGTACGTGTGGAAGTGTGGACTGAGACACACCTCCCTCCATCTCTGATGGCAGTGCTTGTGTATAGAGATTCTTTCTGTTTTCCCAAATATTTATCACGACACTGTACACAATAAAAACGTCCTGATTCTCATTCTGAATCGAAGCAGAAAGCGCCCTCCTTCCTGGTTCCTGGAAGGAGAGGCACAACGGCTCTGCAGTGAGTATCACAGCAACAGACAAACAGGGCTTCTGTTAAAATTCATACATAATCAAAACAAACTGAATATCCACCTTTATTTCCACAGGGAGCAGCGATCTAATGATTAATGCTTGACAATGATATTTAATTAAAGCTTATTTACTTTATAAATACTTTCCGAGTATTTTTCCTGTGATAGACCAAGTATTAACATTCCAAAATAATCTAACACATCATAGATGAAGACAAGGGTTATAATAACAAGAAGCTCACAACGACATCAGGCACAGCCTGGAAACATTTTTTACAATAAAGAACATTTGCAGGGCGCAAATTTGAAAACAATTTGATTCTCAAGGTCTGAAGTGTTCCCTCTCTCTCTCTCTCTCTCTCAAAACATACATCACATACACAAAAAACATACCCCTCAAATGTGTGTCTACAATTTTGTTTCACCTATTCTTATAAAAGCCCTCACCTCCTCCAAACCAGCCTCAGGCTTCTGACTGCATTAACCCTGAAATTCTCAGCTTCCGTATGTTTCTGCCTAGGAAACTAGATAGAATCAGCACGTCTAGATCCACCCTGAATTTCAGACCAGAAATCTCCTTTTCAGGTATACTGGCATAGGAGGATGAAAATCACATTATGAAATTTGATTCTGGAAATATATCTTAGGTATGTCATATTGTCCCCCAAATTCCAACCGCTTAGATTTCATCTTAGAGTGCCCATTAACTATCTTTAATATAACTGAAATTATGATCCTTTCCAATCCGAAGAAACTTGATTTTATTTGTGCAATTTCTGTGAAAGGCACGACGAACCATTCATTAATTTTTCAAAATCAGTTAGAAGCTAGACTTTGGAAAACATTCATGTTTTAATTTCTAAATGTTTCTAGTTAGTCTCTAAGACCAGGTAACTATAGAAATAACTATGATGAACATGGAGGCGAATCATTCATTCATTCGTTCTGGTTTACTGCAGAGAGCATAATGTTCTTTACACTCTGCTCGCAAAACAGCAGGATTCTTGACCTTTGAAAGGAAACAGAACTTACGTGACTGCCTGATGAGAAGAGAATCCCCACATTCTCCACAGGGAAACCAAGGCACTGGTTGCTAAGGGTACTACTGCTCAGTGGCCCCAGGAAATACTGGCCGCATGTGGCTCTGCAGAGTGCCAGGCATGCGCAAACCATTTCACAGCCATTCTTGCCAATATGGGAGGTTCCCACTTTCCCCAAAGGATTTCTGAAGGTCCTCATTCCTGATGAATTTACCTAATTCAAAACTCACATCAGGTGCCTAATTCTGACAAAAGAGGGCAGACAGGTCATTTTTGCAGTTTAAGAAGGGGGTGTGATGTCGCTATAGCACCCTACAGTGTACAATTCTCTTGGGACAAATTCAAAATCCCTTACTTTACATTTCAACTTTTTTTTTTCTGATTCACAAGATCTCATATTGAGACATAGGGAGCCTTATTCGTATTTTCTATGACACTATCTAAATCTGCATTATTCAAATTTGCATACATGTCTTGAACCAACTGCGTTACCAATCCCATTTTACAGATGAAGACAGGCTTCAGGAGTTGACTCTTCTCCCTAGGGGAAAATTAAAGATAGCTGAGTATATGAACCCACAGCCAATCCTGGGGCACTGCTCCATGCCAGGGAAGTAAAATCGGATAAACTTCAGGTTTGTCAACACATGGGGTCAAAGACATTAGAGGACACCATCAACTCTCATTTTTTAACCACAGGCAGCCCTACGAGAGGAGTTCTTTCGATAGCTCTCAACAACATGGGGCTTTCAAATCTAGATAGTAGCTGGAAATAAACTCAATTTACTTGATTCAGTTTTTAATTCATGAAAAATATACCACTCTCTGTTCCACATCAGTTAATATTCCAAGTACGGTGCCTTGCTTTTCTTTCTAATCATGACGACGAAAGTGTATTTTATAACAAGGTATTCTATTGCTTTCTAACTATTCATCCTCCATGTGTTAATCAATGTTAAATGAGTTAGTGAGGCATTAAAGCCAATTTTAATGCTTTTAAAACCAAAGGTGACATCCATTTAGGCAGGCTTTTTAATAAATTCTGACTTTTTTTCATTTGAGGAAAAATATATAATTGTTAAGTTTATACGATTTAACAAGGTATTTTTAGCCTCAGAATAATAAATCCCTTTTAAATCAATGGTCTTTGTACTTGTTACAAAGAGTTAATAATATAAGGCAAGTGAAAATAAGTGCAGTTATTAGATACTTTATTGCTAAGTTGAGACCAAGAGTTATACCAACAGAGAAAGTGTGAAGAGGGAGAACACTGATGAAGTTCAAATATAAACAAATACATAATGCCACTTTGCAGGATTAAGTGCACGGTCTAAAAGACAAATTTAAGGAAATAATTTAAATAAATGGTATAATAAGATCCTTTTAAGAGACAGCTGTTCTGATCCATATTTAGATTCATGTTCTTTTATCCATTCTATGAATAACAACCAGCTTTTGTTATTTCCTTACACGAAACCATTTTTAGAATAAATTTCAAGTGTTATAAATCACTCAGAATGTACGTACCCCTAATTCATGCAGTTTTATTGCCACTAAGGAAATCATCATTCTCTCACACTTTGAATGCTTTCCTCCCAGTGCCCTTCTTTATTGTAGGAGCCTGGATAGTTAAAGGGTTTGGTTTTTTTTTTCAACTCCATGATTGGGAACCCACTTTTTCAAATAAAAATGTTTTCACAGTTTTAAAGGGGGACAAATTTAACACCCTTGGTAACTATTCTTTACAAAGCCTGTAACAAGTCAGTTGATAGACATGTAAGCATCAATACATTTCGAATGCCTATTTCTATGAATTCATGGAGACCTAAAGTGCCTTCATTTTGCAAAAAACAATTTTGCAGGCCATTAGTCCATAGTACAGACTAGCCTCTTTGGCATATATAAAGAAAAAAGATAAAGGGTAAAACAGTCAAGGTATAGAGACTTACACATTAGTATCAACAACTGTACAGGGGTTCATTTCCATGCTGTGTCTGGCTCATGAACATTGGATAATGTTTCCGTAATGCGGGAACGCACAAACATACACTACTGTACAAGCACATGACCGTGTGTAGGATCTATTATGCACGTGGCGAATATGCCCGAAGAGTAATGCACAGGTAAACACATTCCTTCTGTCATATCAATCACAGAAAGTCCACACTGTTATTAATATATCAGAGCCATAATGGCATGGGCTATGACTACAGGCTAGAAATAATGTGTTTTCTTCAAACATACACAGCTTAACCAATCCACTAACATATTAGTAAGACCTGCTTACTAATGAGTCTGGAAGTAAAATTCAAGTATTTAAGTGTAGGGAAAAAGGATGATGGGGTAGAAAGGCCAACCATCCAAGTTTGCCTGGAACTAAAGTCATGAGACTTTCAGTACCGAAGTTGGGAAAGTCCCAGGCCAACTGGGTCAAGTGAGTAACCCTAGAAGGAAGAAAATCAGGAATTCCTTTTGGGTTAGGGCAAAGGCCACAGAGGAAGTGGACTGGAAAAAATAATAACCCCGAAAAAGATTACAGACCTGAAGAAAATATTTTGTTTAACAAAGAGGGTTACCCCAATGGAAGAAAATGTACCTTTAGCAGAGGTTTTTACTCTCAAAAAAAAAAAAAAGGAATAGTCCTCAGCATCCAAGTGCAATGTTTCCCAGGGATTCACAATGTTTAATATCACCTCGTATAAAATGAGCTGTGTTTTTAATTTTACTTCCTGAAAAGAATGGATTTGGTTGACCCAATCTATTTTAATAACAATTCTGAGTGTTCTGGGTGAGCGTCAAAACAAAAAAAATTTGCCTTGGCTAATATGGACTTTAAAAAGGCTGAAAATAGCAATCGTATAAAAGCCTGAACTGAAAGAAAAAAGTCAGATCAATTACACAAGAGATTACAGTAAAATTTTTAAAAATCAGACCTAATTTCTGCCTTAAACCAGTGAATGATGAAGACAAAGTTGCCCATGAAATTTGATGAAACTGATCCAGAAGCAGGCTTTTGAAATGTTACCCCCATAAAAAGAGGCCATAAAATTAATCTACCTGGACCCTTTCCATGTTAAATCAGCAAAGAAATAACTTTTAAGCACTTAGGACATTAGTTATAAAATGCATGGTCTCTAGCTGTCCATATACACAGACACATGATGCTGTGCACTTAGATCTCCCCAGCCCAACACACAGAAAACACAGACAAGAATAGAACGATAGATGCTCTGCAGGAACGCCTGGGATTTGTGCTCACCGGAAAGAAGAGTAACATCAGAGACTGGAAAAGATGAAAATATGTTGGAAATCCCCAAATCATTTTAGTTCACTAGTATTCATATGTCCCCTTGCACTCCCCTTACCAAAAATAAATATCAATGTGGTCTTTTTGTACCAGTTACTTAAGGCTTGGCATATGCTGTATATAATACCACCAATAAAGGGCATCTGTATCTCCTTGAATAAAGGCTCAGATTGTTCAGATGACTTGTCCGACGGGACTAGAAATGCCCAGGGACCATAAGTCCCGGTCCAGTGATCTGGCTGTCAAAGGACAGCAGGTAAACTTCTCGCCTTGCAACTGATGGGAGTCATCTTGAGAGTCAAAAGGGAACTTTAATCTTTGAGGAGGAAGTATGACAGAGAGAAAGAATCTGAGCTTCAACATCAGACAAATCCCAGTTGAAACCTTAGCTCTGCAACTGGCCACTTACATGTAATAGACCAGTCACTTAATTTCTCTACGCCTCATGTAAATAAGACTGCAAGGCTCTTCAAAAAGTTAAACCTAGAATTACCATATGACCCAGCAATTCCACTCCTAGGTATAGATCCAAAAGAATTGAGAACAGAGAGGCAAACAGATACTTGTACACCCATGTTCACAGCAGCACTACTCACAATACCGGAAGGCAGAAACAACCCAAGCATCCAGCAACAGATGAACAGATAAACAAAATGTGATGTCTCCAAACAATGGAATATTATTCAACCATGAAAATGAATGAAGTTCTGATACAGGCCACAACAGGGATGAACCTTGAAAACATTAGGCTAAGTGAAGTAAGCCAGACACAAAAGGATAAATGGTGTATGGTTCCGCTTTCATGAAATATCCAGAAAAAGCAAATTCATAGGGACAGAAGGTACACTAGAGGTTACCAGAGGCAGAGGGGAATGGCGACTTAGGGCTCAACAGGGTATGGAATTTTTGGGAGGTAACAAAAATTTTTGGAAACAGATAATGATGATGGTTTCACAAGATTAAAGCCCCCCCCACCCCGAGCTTGGAAGAGAAAATCACTGTCGTTAATGACACTAAATTGTACATTTAAAATTGGTTAGGATGGTAAATTGTATGTTATACGTATGTTATAATGCAATAAAAAAATAAAAACAAACAAATAACAGAAGCTTTAATGATAGCTAACACACCGGGTTCAGGAAGGATTAAACAACAGAGTTCATGTAAAAGAGAGTGACAAAGAGGTGACACTCAGCTAAGCCTGAATGTTCTTCCCCTTTACATCCAATCCACATGGCACATGCTCAGGGCTGCCCTGTGATGCTGGCCACGAACCTGGCCTCACTGGCAAGGACAGTGCTGAGTGTTTCTGGTCCAGAATCCTGAAGCAGCTCCTTGCCTCCAGGGCCTGCATTCCTAAAAACTCAGGAAGTTTGATTTCTTCAAGGGGAGAAGAAATAGTGGGATGTCAGTTTCTGACAAAGGCAATTAACAAGTTGTATGCGCAGGAACTTACTTTTCCCCCAAATCAGGGAGCTTTACAATTTACTGCATCTAAAAGAAACTGAATTTAAAATGCAATTATTGTGCGGTAATTAACTTTGTCCAAATGAGGCCCTTTCAGAACTCTGTCTCTTTATACACATTACTGAGCCCAGCGTTGGTTGGCATTTTTTTTAATGTGTTTCAATAAAGTTTTTTTGTGGTCAAATTGGTGGATTAAAAAAAAAAACCCTCGGATTTGATATATTTGGGCTCTTTCCAAGAACTCTGTCACAGTGTTCGGGTTTCAGCTTTCCACTTGTAAGGGGAAAGAAAGGGTCTCTCATTCCTGGAAATCAACGGGGTTTTTTGCCACGTGAAAACAGCCTCTCCCGGAAATCTGCCTCTAGCTAGCCAGCCCAAGACAATGGTAGGGACAATTTGATATAATCTTGCCCTCACTCCAGAATCAACACGGTTTTGCCTTAAAATTGCTAGGGCAGCTCAGGCCAAGAAGGGGTGTGAAGCAAATCCCAGGCTGAAATGGACAGAGGCGTCTGATAACAGGAGATGCAGAGGAAGGGCTGATGCCTCTCCCTCACCTCCAGTGAGGGAGAAATCTCCAGTGGAGATTTCTTACTTTTCATTCTTTCTTTTTTCCCCTCACACACAGGCACCAGGGAGGCAAGACATCCCATCCCATGAGTAAAAACGTTCATTGGCCCAAACACGCTGTATGGAAGGAAGGGGCTGAAAGTCCAAACTTGATAAATGAAAGTGAAACACGGCTACAGCAGACTCCTCCCCTTCTCTCTGTTTCTCTCCTGGTGAACATTTGAAACAAAGCTTATTGTAGAAAGCCCTCTCATATAGTTCTTAGATCTGAAAAACCTCCATGCAGCCCTAAGTATTGCAAGATTTCGAACTACTGTGCTCTGTCATCGAAGACCACCTAGAGAGGAAATTCTGAATGTGCTGAAGGCTCCGAATCCAAGACTTGGGATGTTATTAACCCTATTCTGAACACAGCAGAACACAAGTCCAAAGGGAGAAACTGACCCTTTCTTCTCATCCCACGAAAACCCCAGCTGGTCAGAGCCAAGGTGTTACCGGACCCTGCGGAAATTACCAGCTGGTCCATTCATTTTGCCAAGAGGGAGAATGAAAAAGAAAGAAGAGAAAGAAAGAGGAGAGAGTGAGAACCTCAGCAGATACACGTTGGCCCTGCCAATGACTCTCTGTTTAACTTGTAATCAAAACAACTCAAACCCAGTTACTGTTTGCATAACTGCCAAGTTTCTCAATTTCAGTCATCGGCAGCAGGCCCTCGGTATGACAGGCTGTCTTTCAGATTCCAGCAGAATCTGCCAAAGCCCCAGCTCAGAGGCAACTGGTAAATTCAATGCCAGCGAGCAAGGACATTCCTACACCTTTCCTCTGCACGCACAAAGCAGCATCCTGGCCCCGCACCCAGGCAGAGGGGATGCTCTGGGAGGAACCCAGGCCCGGTGTCCACGCCCCTCCCATCTAGGTCATTACACCCCAGTGCCTTCTGGGCAGTAGTCATTGCAAGGATGGAAATCAACTACCAAGTTTTCTTATTAAAAAGAAACTGGGGTGGCGGGTAGGGAGAACCACTCTGCCGATAGGTGAAAAGAATACTCTCAAATCAAATAGACTCAAGAAAACTCGCTTTCAAGTGCCCAGCGATATCACGCAATCTATAGATAACGTGAGGTATTCAGATCCCCTGCGAAGTGTAATTGAAAATAAAATAGACATTAAATGCATACAGGCGCATTTAAATCTTGCATCCTAAAATCTTCTTCTGAAACTAAAGATAAGGCTTCTCTTTTCCTAGGAAAGTGTAAGCTTTTAAAATCCAGTTGATCCTCCGGGGGCAGGAATTGGACAGTGCAGTTTCAGCCACCTCCCCGATTATCAGGTGCTGATTTGTGTAGCAGATATTAATGAATAAGCATTGTTTCGACTGAAACTTTGACTAAAAGCTGCTGATTTAATGACTCACGCTAAGTTTAGGGAGTGCAGGCTGCAGTCTTAATTAAGCAAACGGGGCCGCGCGCTCCTAATATTAACAGCCAGCGGTAAATATCCGGACTTGACAGAAACACGTAATTGAAGCAGGAAGAGACACTCAAGTCAGTGGGCCCAACTGGACACTCTAAATGGGGGGATGATTCTGGATTTCACCACTTTACCAAAACCAGCTTCTATAGTAAAAAATATGTTGTTGTTTTTTCTTTTAATGTTTAAGGTGCGGCCAGGGTGCTGGTACTCACAATGACAAGGCATTAAAATGTAGCTTAGTGTTTGCAGATGATAAGGAAAAACGTACTGGCAGGAAAGAGACCTTGTGCAGGGGCGCTGTGACAGTGGTTTAATTTGTCTTCCTACCTGGACTGACATGCAGGCGAGGGCTGCCAGGGAGAGGGACCAGGGTTCCTGAGAGCGGGCCCGGGCTGTATGTGTTTTAGATCGTGCACGGCTGCGTGGTCCCAGGGAATGTCCTCGGTGTCATGTCTCTGCACCTCTGCAAGGGCATCCATGTGTCTGCACCTGGGTGTGCAGGAGGTGGGTCGTGCTGCACACCTCCTTCCTGCCCTGCGTGTTCCCTCCTTAGTCCAGGGAGTAAGAAGGGCCTGTTGTGTCCAGCATCCCTTTTATTTGCCATAATTTGGCAGGTAGTGCTCTGCGAGGCTGCAGAACTGAAAAGATGCATCACTCTGATGCAGCCTCTAATGAGCGTCGGGTACAGGGCACCATCAGGGTAATTCTAGCCTCTAAGCCCCAAGACACTTTCTCTTCCAAGCTGGGGGGGGGGCTCGTTTGAGAGGGGGAAAATATTTTTTTAAGTGTGACTCACCAATCAGCAGGTTATCTTTCCCTAAACTAGCAACATTTCCAAAAGAGAACGGAATTCTAAATGGCTCCAAGGTTTAACAGCCAGGCTCATGACCTGGTGGACATTTCTGGGGACACAGCCACCATGGGAAAGCTGCTGAAAAAATTCTAATGGCCAAATTTTAATTAGCTGACAAATTCCTGTTCGATTTCTGTTTTTCAATCAGACAAGCTGTGACTGGGTCTGATCACTTTCTGGGGAAATTGTAACTGTGTGCGTGTGTGTGTGTGTTTGTGTGGAAACAGGAGACCTTTGAGGAAATTGGTTTCTGGTCTTGGTACAGGAAGGGCTCCGCCGTGGTTTTGAGCAGAAATATCCCAGCGCTGCGTTTTGGCCCCTGTGGCAGTCCCAGCCCTCGGCCCAAAGCTCACAGCGCTCCCTCACACACCCCATCTGCCCCTAGCACCTTATTGGGATGCTAATGCCCAGAGCTGCCTCAATTTGCAATTCCTTCCTGGAAATGTTATTCCGATTTCCCAGTCCCGAGGTAGGATGAGTATGCGAGATTTTTTTTTTCCTCTGTCTGGTCAGACAGGTAAAATATACTTAGCTCAGTGACCAAAGATCCCCTCCCTAAGGCTTTCTTTGGTCTGAACAGAAAAGCAGGAGTGTGGGCAAGTTAAAATACTGATCATGCTGTCTGCAGAAGATCAGAAGTGGGAGAAAAGGCCAGATTCCTTTTACAAACTGTTGTTCTCAATTATTAATTTCCCATCCTTTGTCCACCCTCAAGGAGATACAGTCTCAACATCTTTACTAGCACTGGGGGGGTGGGGGGGAGTCCCTCTTTGCTTAAGATAACCCCCCCTCTTTGCATTTGAAAATAAACGGTAAAGTTTACCTTGGGAACAAATGATTAATGAAGTGTTTTCAATGTATCCCAGCTGTTCACCATAATAGATGAATAATTTGATGTTTGGGGTCCTTAAGCCATTTGATAGCAATTGATATTTTTTTGGAGGGGCTATGGGGGTTGGGTGATTAAGGGTTAATATTCAAATCAGAAATTTGCGAGGCCTGCATAATGGGAGCGCCACCCTCATAACAATGGGAATTTTTAACAATATCCAGCCTTGTTAGCAAGAGAGTTACATGCATTGAGGGCAATCAGTGTGTCTTGTCAGTTTCTTTTTATCTACCATCTCCAACCGCCGAGGAGCCGAAATGAAGCACTTTGGAATTATCAATTTCAGCCACATTTGCATAACAAAGCCCCTGAGGAAGAGGCATGATAAATGTGAAGGACCCCTCTTGGAAAAGGAACTGTCAACCGCGCCCCGAAAGATTCTCCGACCAAGCGCATTCTCCGGGACTGCAGTCAGCGAAAATAAAATGAAAGCATTAAAGAAAGTCATTCTCTCAGAGAGAAAAATCTCCCCCTCTGCACAGAGAGAACTGGATGAAATGACATTATGCATATGAAAATGTCCAGAAAGATGTTTGATTTATGTATGCATTAGATGCAAATTCCATTACGGTGCGCGCGCTGTTGTGTGATTTGGCGCTGAACACATCAGCGCCCTGATCAGATCTGATCTCATTAATTCCGACAAGGAGAGAGAGAGGGAATTGAGAAGAATTTATGGCCTGGACACTTGAAAGAAGTAAATTGTAATTCTGTTTAAAGCTGTAGCGAACCTTTTAAACACCTTTTATTATAGGAAGGAAGCACTCACTTTTATAACACTATAAGGACTTACTTAATCTTGTACGGGGGGCTTCTGGTTCTCATTTACGGGGGAGAAATCTATGACCTTGTTTAGAAGAAAGGAAAAAAAGAGGAAAATACCTATCTTAGATCAAAATTCAGGGAGAACATCACAATAGTAGGATCAAAGGAGAAACGGTGCCTCTGTGAATAATTGTGTAAACGCTGGGCTTTAAGAATCATGTTTTAATTTTGGTTTTTGGTGTATTTCAGTGGCTTATATTTTCAAAGAAAATACCAAACAGTGAATGAATATTTTTTATGGGACTGGAAGATTTACATTTTTAAAAGTCTTTAATTGTGTAGCAGATAAAAGTACTACCAAAAATACATGATGAGAGATGCCATGGGAATAGCATCCTTTGAAACCTCCACTTTCTTTCACTGCTTTGGAAACACAGTCCATTTCAGACCAAAATTAATAACAGTAATAATAATAACCCAACTACCAAAGCAGCTTTAAGAGGAAATATATTTCCATAGGGAAAATCCCGGATTGTTTGTTTCTAGCAATAATGATTCTTATCTTTCTTTTCCTCCCCGAACAAGATTTTAATAAATCGTTTCCTCAATTCAGGAGCGATAATCACCCTTCATGGGTGAGATGTCCTGTATTTACTTGAGAGTGAGTGTAAAACCGAAAGTGTCTCAATATGTTATTGCAGGGAGGAATCATGGTCCCTCCCCCAGTATTCATGACCCCCTGGGGTGCAGCTTTGCCTGCAAGAGTTGCGTTTCTCTGCACGTCTTTCATCTTCCTGACCTATGATTAACTGTCTTCCCAGGGCCGGAGGTGCGGGGCAGAGACTGGATTCGGAAAACCTTAGTTAGGAATCATGTTTGATTTGAGATGGAAATGGAGATACGGAGACGGCACTCTCCGCCACTGCAGCCTCTAGCTTCCAGGGAATCCTCTCCCACCGAAGTCATGCTTGAGTTTGGCAAATGTTTAACCAAATTTATGCAGCAAACTTACACGTGAACGCAGATAAACAGCAATTCGGAGGCCAAAGTGTCTCAGAACTAGGTGAACCTGTTTAAATGTCACACTTTGTCAGAGGCTAATCCCCAGGTCGGTCCTCCTTTCCACCCAAACCATAAAAGTATCTCGAGTGTGCTATAGATATAATTATAGATGGGACGCTCACCTTATTCACATTATGCATCTGCGTTCCTGTCCTCCCCTGCTGTATGTTTTTAAGGACATGGGAAGTGCGTGGCGTCTATTGGTTTGCCCACATCCCAAAGTGGAACACCAGCAAATCAGGAAAATAATTGGGTTTTCCTTTGAGAAGCGTGGGGGGAAAAAAATTCTTCTTCCTGTGATGTTTTAAAAATTCAAAATTTCCTCATTTATCTCCATGATCGCTCTTACCACACAGTTGAAAGGTATATTTAGGCTGCAGAGATTGTATTTGAGAATGTGGAATTTCAAGTCCTCTCACTTGCGGGACTTGAAAGAATTGTGTACATTTTGAATAGGATTGTCTGCAAGTAAGGGGGAAAAAAACTTACCTTGGCATTTTGTGAGTGAGACTTTTTTTTTTTTTCCCCAAGGCGTTTTAATGTGTCTGGGTATGTGTGAAGGTATGCATTGAAAAACAGATCCAGTTTGTTCACCTTCAATTAAATCATCCCTGAAATATACTCAGAAGGAAATATACATATTATATTTCACAAATAATAAGGGGTAGGGCTTTCTCATATCTTCACACAGTTAACCAGACCTTACACGTGTCTCTCTCTCTGTCTCTCTCTCTGTCTCTCTCTCTCTCTCTCTCTCTCTCTCTCTCTCTCTCTCTCTCTCTCTCTCTCTCTCTCACACACACACACACACACACACACACAGGATGAATGGGTAAGGCTTGGTGATTAAGGTCAAGCTGTTTGTTCATTTCTGCCCTGGCTAATGGGATTGAATTGGAACAATACCTTTGAACTCCCTGGCTCTGATCTGCATACTAATTGAACCCACGTCCTTGACAATGACCTTTACTAACCATCCACCCATCTGGGCCCTGCTCAAAAGTTGCTATCAAAATTCAGCTACAACAACAAAAAAGTCCCTTTATAAAGAGCTCCTTTCAGCAGCGTGCTACTCCCTAGCTCCCCCTGCGAGATTCTTTAAGAAATAAAAAGTATTTGTCCAGGACTGGAAAACAGATTCAGCTACGAATGCTTGAGCTTCTGATCTGGTAACTTCAAGAGGAAGGAGGAAGGAATTGGATTTTCAGAACTTACCCCTGGGCTTGTCACATTTGATCCTAAAATAAAAATCTGTGATATAGTTTCCCTGCAAGGTGCTTCCCCAAATCATGGATGAGTTATCAGAAACCCACACATAAATTTTATTCTTCTAATATCAGTGAGCGGGACCAGGTGCTTTATGAAAAATTTAGGGATTTTGTTCATCTTGCATTTGTGTGCATTCATTTCTGATTCTTTTTTTAAACATTGAATTAAATGATTATTTCTCTTGATTGCTGAATTTTGGGCACTCCTTTAAATCCCCCCCCCCCCCCGCCCGAGGTGCTTGCCTCACTTGCCTTACTCTAGTTACAGCCCTGCCAGGTGGCTTTACAATATCTCTGCCATATTCCTAAGGCAGTCTGGAGGAAAGAAATTAGAAAACTAGAAATAGTATAATTATCCCCCAATTTATACATATTTACTTACGAATTTAACGGGCATGAGAAGAAGGTGAAAGTCTAATATTCTACAAGGACTCTCCTATGTTTCACTGAGGTGGAGAAATGCTCTCACGTGGACACAAACATACATGCAAAGATATTAATACCCAAAAGTCACACCTTTAAAATTGTGCGTTGCAGTAACGAATTAACCAGGAGCCAGAAGACACCAGGTTTCCATTAATAAGCCAAAGTTATATTCTCGGCGTGGCCTTGAAAAGAAAAAGACATCTCTTGCGAGGAGAAAATGTATCAAAGGAACTTATTAAAAGCAATGGTAATATCAGTCCAAAAGCGAACATTCTAGCAAAATAAATACACAAAACCTTGTCTTGGATAGTAAACCACAGATTATATGAGACTTCAGGGTGTCCTTGAAATTTGCCTGGGGGATACATTGGCAGAGGCCACCACATTGGGCTGTGGACAGAGCACATCTTCTTGCTGGAATAAGTAATCAACTGAAACCAAGGACCCTTCGACCAGGCTCACACCGCTGGCTCTACCTGGGCCCACCTTGCTGACAGCAAAAGAACACAGGTGCATGACAAAAGGGCCACCTGCTTCCTATTATAGCCATGGCACCTAGCATCCGGCCCTCATCTTCCTGGAACACAGAGGCCAGATCCTGGCTCTTTTCAGCCCAGGGCGGCCACAAGTCACGACATCACAGTACCCCAGGACCACAGACACACTTGGCTCTCACACTTCTCCATTTTACTTTTCTAGGAACAAGTGGTTCTAAAAAAGAGGAAGACAACGACTGTCTGTAATTTGTCATGAATTTCAATGACCGAAAAACTTTTGCATTTTTTTCTTTTTGCAGAAAAAATAATTGGCATTCCTGCAGGTTTTAAGAATGTGGTTGGGCTTCCCTGGTGGCGCAGTGGTTGAGAGTCCACCTGCCGATGCAGTGGACACAAGTTCGTGCCCTGGTCCGGGAAGATCCCACATGCCGCAGAGCGGCTGGGCCTGTGAGCCATGGCCACTGAGCCTGAGCGTCCGGAGCCTGTGCTCCGCAACGGGAGAGGCCACAACAGTGAGAGGCCTGCGTACAGGGAAAAAAAAAAAAAAAAAAAGAATGTGGTTAATGCAGAGAATGACAGAAAGATAAAGAAATGTGTATGTGTGTGTGTGGAGAAACAGCTCAGAACACCCAGGTTCAGATAGGCCTGGTGCTTTAAGCCTCATATCAAGGTTTCTGGTCACACGGGTTAGAAAGAGCATTTTGTCTTGACATGGAATGAATGCTCCCACAGGTTCCATGGTGTTCCTTGGAGCTGACATGTCACAAAAGTGACTCTCGGCGTCCCAGAATCGTGCACACATACCAGGAAGCCAGTCTACACTCCCAAGCTCACTGCACTAAAAAGGGCTTTGGAGAGGATATCAAGAATCATTTTGCAATTGGAAAATACGAGGGGTTTTTTTTTTTTTCTCCTTTCAGATACACAGAATACTTACCAAACGGGAGCAGAACTTTTTTCTTTTTTTTTTGAAATGTGCAACTGTGTGAAACTTCTCTGGTTTCAGATTTACACAGAAATTTGGAACCATCTTGTTTTCATCCAAACAAATTCAAACTGAAGAACCTCTTCACTAAGCTGGGAGCATATTTGCACCAAGAAACCGATGTTTCCTAATTCATTAACCTACAAGAATTTGAGACCCACTGAGCTTACTAACCGTGCATAAGCTAGCAACTTGCTTTGTCTTTCTTCCATTTTATCCAGGGCTGACTCTCCACATGTACTGTCCCAGGAACAAGGTGAGAGATTAAAAAAAAAAAAAAGAAACTGGCGTGATACCTATTCTGTGCTCTTAAAGAACCATTTTGGATTTTTGAGGAGCTTGGTACCTAGTTGGGGCTGGATGAATGATTATAGCATAACATAGCCATAGTTATGTCACATTATAGATATAATATATAATAGAATTACAAATTATTTTATATGGTCATAGAAATATGCTTACAGGGCTTCCCTGGTGGTGCAGTGGTTGAGAGTCCGCCTGCCGATGTAGGGGACATGGGTTCGTGCCCCGGTCCGGGAAGATCCCACATGCCACGGAGCGGCTGGGCCCGTGAGCCATGGCCACTGAGCCTGCGCGTCCGGAGCCCGTGCTCCGCAACGGGAGAGGCCACAACAGTGAGAAGCCCACGTACCGCAAAAAAAAAAAAAAAAAAGAAATATGCTTACATATAAATCCAATGCAGATTTACATCACTGAATATATTACTATAAAATTAGTACCAATTTTAATTTTTTTATATAAGTAAATCACATATATTGTTAAAAAATCAGCAATACCAAAACAAAGTCTTCCCCTATCGCTACCATTTTTCCTCCAAAAAAGAAATGATTCTTCTTATTGATGAACAGTACATACTGGTCATTCCATATCAACAGATATATAGACTTGCTTCTTTCTTTTTAATGGTTGTGTGGTATTGAATTGTAAAGGTATTTTATATTTCATTTAATGTACAAATCTAAGTTGGGTTGTTTCTAATCACTACCCCAAACAAAGCCACAAAGAGCATATTTTTGTGAATATGTGTCAATGCACCTGAAAGATAAATGGCTAAAGTGGAACTTTCAACTGAAAGAGTGTGAATCATGTTAAGTTTGATACATACAGCCAACTTGTCGTACAAAGAGGATGTACTGATTTACCACTCACGTGGATCATGTATGCACAGTGCTTTTCCCCATTCTCATTTGCATTTTGTTTATTATGAATAAGTTGAGAAACTATATTTAATAGTCCCATGTGTTTCCTTTTCTTAAAAATTGTCTAATTTTCTTTCTCTATTTTTTCACTGGATAATTCTTCTATATTAATGATTTGCAGGAGCTCTTTATATATTAAGGAAATTAGTCTAAGCTATATCACACGTGATGTAAACTGGAGTTTTAAATTTATAAAAAGTAAAATGTATCCATCTTTACCTTAATGGCTTCTGGATCTCGTGTCCTATGTAAAAAGTCTTTCCTAATTCTGAAATTACTGATAGAGGGAAATGACACTGAAGAGTGAGGAATAGCATCAGTTAGCAAAACAGCTCAGGAAGAAGTGAGGCAGGGAAAGGAGAAAGGATCGGAGTGGCTGATGGCATTAGCAGGGTGAAGAGTGACGTGGGACATGCCAGATGGGAAAAGATCAAGAAGAATGATCTGTGGGAAGAATGGTTTTACGTGATCAAGGAAAGTACTTAACCTGATTTATGCTCTGAAAACATCACTGTGGTATGAGTGAGGGATGGGCGGGTGGCCAGGGAGGAGGCAGGATATCTGAGCCCAGGGAAGTGGTGCTGGCGGCCTGGGTGAGTGTGAGGCAGTTCAGGTGGAGAGGAGTGGGTGGACTTCGGTACTGGGCACCGAAGGTGAGGAATCTGCCATGAAAGAATGCCAGGTGGATGGAGATCCCATTTTAAGGTAGCAGGAGAAGCTGGAGGTGAAGGGCAGCAGAGACAAACAGTTCACTTTTGGACATGATAGTCTTAAAGTTCCCTTGAGAAATCCACAGGAATTCACATGAAGAAGCAGCTGTCTAGAGGAGGGTGGTGTTTGGAAGAGAGCTAGGTAGGTACTCATAGGTACCTGGAGAAGTTACTCAATCTTCCTCACTCAGTTTTCTCCTCTGTGAAATGAAAGAAATAACTCAGAAGGCGATGATGTAAAACCATAGTATAGGGCCCAGTGGTGCATAGTAGGTGCTCCAAACACGGTGCTATCTCTTCCCCTCCTCCTTCCCCCACAATCCAATGCACCCATGCATGCAGGTGGTTCCTTTTTTTTTTTTTTTTTTTTGGCCATTTGTGGGATCTTAGTTCCAGGACCAGGGATTGAACCAGTGCCCCCTGAAGTGGAAGAATGGAGTCCTAACCACTGGACAACCAGGGAATTCCCTTTTTTTTTAGGTGGTTCTTTTGTAGCAAAACGGTGCATGTATTAGTCTGCGAGGCCTGCCATAACATACCACAAACTGGGTGGCTTAAAGAAAAGTTTATTTTCTCACAATTCTGGAAGCCAGATGTCCAAGACAAGGTGTTGGGTCAGGGAGGGCAGGTGGGGTGTTGGTTCATTCTTTCCTTCTGAGGTCTCTCTCCTGGACTTGCGGGTGGCCGTCTTCTCCCTTTATCTTCTCCTTGGAAGGTCTTCCTTCTATACATGTCTGTGTCCAAAGTTCCTCTTATAAGGACACCAGTCCTATCGGATTAGGGCTCACCCTAATGACCTCACGTTACCTTAATGACCTCTGTAAAGACCCTATCTCCCAATGCAGTCACGTTCTGAGATCCTGGGGGTTAGGACGTCAACATACGGATGTAGGCGGCACACAATTCCACACATCACAGTGCACATGGTAAGTTTCAGACCCTCTGCTGGACCCTGAGGATACAGAGGTGAGTGAGACTCAGTCCTTGCCCTCAGGAGCACAGGGTCCTGTGGGGGATCAGTAGCCAAGCATGTGATCAAGTAGTCAGTCTAGTGTCATCAATCAGAGAGAGCTAGGTGTGCAGGTGGTGAGAGTCTGTGTGTGAAAGGGTCAGGAGAGTAGGAAAGGGCAAGTATTTGTGCCCTCCCAGGGAGACAAGTGCAAACACAATGGTGTATATCGACTACAAAGAGTGAATGCTATTTTTTTTGACTTTCATCAAAATGTAACCCACAAATATTTGCACACCAGTGATATCGTTCAGCCATCTGCAGGGCTCACGACGAAGGCAGGGTAAGGTTCACTGTCCTGCTTTCATATCTGGGGAAACTGAGGCACAGACAGGTGCAGTGATGTGGGTGCCCATTCAGCCCTCCTTTCAGACACCATCCCACCACACAGGAAAACAACGCACACAGGAAACACTTGGAAAGAGGTAATATGAGATGGAAATCCTGAAAAGAGTCACTCGAAAAAGCCATTCTGAAAACCACCAGAGCCACACGGATGAGAGAGTTTCTGCCCAATTGTGAAAGAGATTAAACGCCACTGGCTCCTCCTGGCTGCCCCACGTCCCCCAACTCTGCCCACTGCAGCTACTGTCAGGGCAGGACTGGTGCCAGGCTTCACAAAGGCAGGACCCTCCATGACCAAGGAGTTCCTAAAGGCTCCTCTTATGGCCTCATAAAGTCACTCGAAGACAAAGAAGGTGTAATTAAGCAATAATGACCAGGACACATAATGGGATGTCAAAGGCTCAAGCCTTGGCCCCCTAGTTGCCTATTAGGAGGCTGGTAGAGATGGATAAACAGATCGTTATGGCGCCTCTAAACCTTGGAAGTTCATCTGAAACACTCTTGTTCATCATGCTTCAGTCCAGCCTCTTCCATTCATAGAAAAGTAAGAAAGTTGGCACATGACATGGGTTTTATTTCTACCATCATTTCCGGGCCAAAATACTGAGGTCTTAGGTTATCATTATTGCCAGGGAAACTCAAGAAGTTGACTTGGGTTTTGTCTTTAAGTGTCCCTGACCCGTTGGCTCTGCGAGAAAGAGAGTTTCCCCACCCCACCATCCACCACTTTCCCCAGTTCAGGTCCTTGCGGGGCAGTCGCTCTCTGACATAATTCCTGATAAAAATGGTGAAGGTGCCCTCCTCTGGATGAGTGAGAGTGTGTGTTTATGTGTGCATGTAATGTGTGGATACACATATATGCACATTTGTATGTGGGGGTCTGTGTGTAGAAAAGAGAGGTCAAGTTAAAAAGTAGGGAGGTAAGTACTGAGAAATTAAATAAGAAAATCCTAAGGCCAGTCTGGGGCCTCTGAGCCCCAGAGAGCAGCCCAGAACACACACCATTTTTTCCCAGTAAATTATTCTTGATTGTCTCGCACGCATGCTACAAGACAGACTTACGTTCTATTTGGAAGAAGAGAGAAAATAAAGATTCAAACAGATCAAAGCACAAGACTGTTTCAGTGTGCAGGAAGCGCTAGGAGGGGAGTGATGCAGGGTGATTTGGGGTCGGCCATGGGGCAGCTGGGATGAATTTAGCCCCAGGGATGGGCAACAGTGGCTTTGGAGGGGAGACCCAGGCGTCAAGGAGGATCCTGGCAAGTGGAGATCAGGGGTTAGAGTTCTGGGCTGGGGGCAGCAAGTACACAGGTTTTAAGGCAAGAGCAAGCTTGGGATGTCAGGTTGTAGAATTACTCTTCTTCTTTTCACAGTCACCTTCCCCAGCCTTTATCAATTTTTGCTGTGCTTGTTGCTGTCGGTGATGAGCCTGATCTCTTCTGTGCTATGGAGAATAAAAGAAGTCCTGTGGTGAAATTTGGGCCATTTGGTGGAGGGGAGACAAGGACGACTCTGGGGCAGACTCAGGTCAGCATTGTAACCCAGGAACCTGCTCCCATACCCTTGACGGAGCCTCTAAGTAATGGGCCTGCTGTCAGGATTCTTCTGAGACCAGTTAAATTAAGTTCCTGCTTTCCATCGCAGAAGTTCTGAGTTCATTCCGGGCTCGTCTCTCCTGCTTGGCAGAAACTGAGCAATCAGCAGACAGACAGGGAGAGAGAGATTCAGACAAATTAAGAGAAAAGTAATCGCAGGATATATATGAAGGCACCCGTGACTGACAGCATGGTGTACGCCCCTGAGCTGGTGCTTGGAGAGTCAACCTCATGTCCCTCAGGAGGTGACACGGAGTCTGCCTCCCCCGCATCTCAGAGGCTGACATGCCTGGGCTGAGAAACTTTGGAGGGAACCCTGCCTCACCCTCGAGGCCCCTGGGAATACCTGGCACTTAAGCCAGCATCCTGGCAGGTGTGGGCCACGCCCAGCCAATCAGGAGACAGCAGGCTGCATCCTCCTCTGGGTGCTGGGGTATGCCCAGGCTCTGCCCAGGGCTCCCAGGGTGGACGAGGCTCTACTGACAAGAATATAGAATGAATGGAAATTCTAAGAGCATCTCCAAAGAGAACACTCTTGCTGACAGTTTGAGAAATGCTCTGAAATTGTAGACAAGCATTTATGTTCTCAGACTTATAAGCATCCCCGGTCCTGGGAGAGGAGCTATAGTTTTCAACAGATGCTCCAATGTCTGTGATCTCCAAAACATTAAGAGCATCCGTAGACATTACTTCCTTTGCTGGTCAAGACAGTCCCACCTCCTCCCCTAGAGATGCTCCTCATTTTCCAAGACCAAATATTTCTGTCCATGAAACTGTTCCTGCCCTCCCTTCCTTCTCTGAGTGGTCCCGGGACCTGGCACATAGCCCTCTGGTCCAGAGGGTGATCCCTCAAGGACCCCGATGATGTCTTGTTTGCATCTCCATCCCCGGGGACAGTTCACTGCTTGACATATACTATGTGCTCAGTAAATATTTCCAGAAATGAATGAATGCAATCGTGCTTCAACAAAGATGCCATCTGGATGAGCCACCCTGAACCAGTCTGTCCTCATCCTAAGATATCAGAGTAGAGGCTGAGATGTGTTCTTTGACCTGCAGCCTCCTGGAATTTGGAGAGCAGCCAAAGCCCTGTCCCTGGATGAGACATCCTCCCTGGATCGCCAGCGTGATGAACACTCTATGTAAATCAAGGAAATGGCATGACAATCATGCTCCTTAAAAGTCAAACTCCCACATTCGATTATAAATTAGAATTAGATTATCGAGGAGGTGGAGGAAAGTGTCATCTGGGTGAATGGCACTGGTGTTAACTAAATCCTGTCCTAGCAAAATGCAGTTTCCCGTCATCTTTAGTGTTTGAGTGGACAAGTCCTGGGGCCGTTGGCCTTGTTTATCGTCACCAATAAATATGTCTGTCACCATTGCCATTTCTTTGCTGTGCTAGATTGCATTGTTGGCTGCGATTCTTTGCCCTCCCTCCTTCTATGGCCTTATCAAGGGTAGGATGGATTTCTCTGCCTTTGACTTTGGTCTTGGCCATCAGATTTGTTTTGGCCAATATTGTATGAGCAGAAGTGACAGTGTCCATTCTGAGTCTGGGCCCCAGGGACCTTGTGTGTTCCCACTTGTCCTTTTACTCTTCTGCCACTACAAAGAGAGGACCATATGTGTCCTGGAGGAAAGGAGCAGGGCTGTCCCAGCCAACAGATGCATAAGCAGTAAATACTTATTGTTGTAAATCATAAGGGCTTGTTTCTCAGTGTTACTGTGGTAACAACTAACTGATGCATCCCTGAATTACTTTTTTACTGGTATGTAACAAATTATCATAAACCTAGAGGCTTAAAACCATATAAATTAATTACTCACAGTTTCCCTGGGTCAGGAATCTGGGTACCAACTAGCTAGACCTTTCCACAGTCTCACCAAGTTGAAATCAAGGTATTGGCTGGAGCTACAATCTCATCTCAGGCTTGACGTCCTTTTCCAGGCTCACTGGTTGTTGGCAGAATGCAGTTCCTTCTGTTTGTGGGGCTTCTATCAGATCTTCGTCACATGCCCTCATCCATAGTTTCTATCACAATATGGAAATAGATCATCAGGAGAATCTCTCTGCTTTTAAAAGCTCACCTGACCAGGTCAAGCCCATGCAGGATAATCTCCCTTTGGACTAACTCATAGTCAACTGATTGGGAAGCTTAATTGCATCTGCAAAAAATATATTACATGTGACCTGACCATGGGCGTGACATCCATCATATTCAAGAGGATGAGATTATGAAATGTGTGTACACCAGGGGCAGGAACTGGGGGGAGGGAGGACATCTTAGAGCGCTGCCCACCACAGTCCTCACTATGTAGAGTGATGCAGAACCCCGTTTCACTTAGCCAAGAGTTGCTCTGTGAAAGTTTTATGTTTGAGGCCAAAGGGTATTTGCACCTCCAAATGTAAATCATTTTTTTTACATTTTTAAAAGATTTTTTCCCTTTGTCTTTTCCCATCAGAGTTTGACAGAAATTGGACATGGAGCATTTCTAGCCTGAAGGAAAGGTCATTCTGCTCCCCAAGCAGCACACCCCAGAGCATGATAGATCTTAGCAGGAGTTTAGGGGAAAAGGTCAACAGGTAGAGATAACATGGGACACCCGAGAAACAGGTATCAGTAAATGTGGTTCTTGGAGCAGTGGACCCCATCACACAAAGTCCCTGCACCACAGTGCTCCAAATGTGCCACTACCAGCCCCGATGCGTCTCCTCTGATGGCCACATAGAAAGTGAGCAGTTCCATGATATAACTGGCTTTGGAGTCAGAGAGATCCTGGCTTTATATCATTCAAGTTATGGCCAATTGCTCTAGATACACACACACACACACATACACACACACACACACACACACGTTCACACACACAATGGGATTCTAACATTTCTATAATGAGCACTGATGACTTTTTCTGGGTTTGAGTCCTGACTCCTCTTATTGACCTTGGGAAAGTCACTTAACCTCTCTGCACTTCAGTTTCCCTATTTATAAAATAGCAATGGTAACAGTAACAATAATAACAACAAGATCAGCTACAGAGTGTTGTGAGGATTAAAAGAAATCATAGATGCAGCAAGACTAGTGTGGTGCTTGGCTCATACAGACACCTGGTCAATGGCCAAGGTCAGATTTCCATCATTCCTTCCTTCCTTCTTTCTTTGTTTTGTTGATCACATTGTCATACTCGGCTAGACACACCGGGAAAATGAAAGTGAATTAGGCACAGGCCCTTCCCTTAGAGAGATGAAGTCCAGTGGGGGAAACAGAATCAAAGGACTACTTCCACACAGCACTTTAGATTTTATCCCCACTCCCCTGAAAAGAAAAAAGAACTTAGAAGCTTAGAAAGAAACAAGGAAGGTCAAGGAACAAGGATGAAAACTGGGGAGAGGGAGTGAATGAAGAGAGAAATGGGATGATGGAAGCTCTGTAATTCTACCTTTGCATCTCACCAAGTGCAGGCCCTGCCCCTCACAGGGAATGTGCCCTTGGCCTCAAGGGCACCAAAGATGGGTGACTTCAGAACCGTGGGGTCAGCGAGAAAGGCAGCCCTCGGAAAATGAGGATCAGCTTCTGCAGCCCAACCTCCTTTCTGGAACTTCTTTGTTTATAACCGGCAGTACATAAACTCGAAATTTTAACGCAGGTTCAATTCAGATGCAAATAACTCTGTCCAAGTGGTAAATGCATGAGAAAGACGGGGTGACAGCAGGGACATTATTCCTTCCCGTCCCGTTTGTGTTCTCTGAATCACGGCGATATAAGTTTGGGGAGTGAGCTATCACCTTCCTGTGTGAGTAATGAGGGACCATCCTCCATACGTTTTCCCTGTGAGCTGCATGGCAAATCCAATTAGTTATCTCTGAGGACAACCCGTAAATATTATCAGGATGTAAAATATTGTGGGCATTTGGAAAGAAAATATAGCCATCTAAATATTGATGTTTTTTAACTGAGACTTGGAGTTTTCCAGCAGGAAGCAGCTTAAGACATACTTTGCTCAGTCTTCTTGGTTCAAAGATGAGCGGTAGAGGGTCCGGTAGGTTCAGTTTTTGTTTTTGTTTATTTGTTCATCCATCCATGCATGAGTTAAACAAGCCCAGAGGCCTGCCTCTTCACCAGGCCCTGAGGAAGGGCTGGGAATTCAAAGACAAGTAAGACACAGATCCTGTGATTGAGGACTGCACATCTACTGTGAGAAACAGACAAACTGACCATTTCCATTTGAGTGATGACTATAAAGACAGGTAAACCCAAGGCTCCAGGAGGACCTGGCCTGGGCCTCCAATCCAGTCAGATGTATCAAGGAAGTCTTCCTGGAAGAGATCACATCGGAAAGGAGTCTTGACGATTGAATTCATCTGCTTCTTTATGCCTGGCATCTAGCACAGGCCTGGCGGCACCAGACGGGTGTGCTCAAAATATAGTACGTATGAAGAGATGAACACTTGAGGATTCAAGTTACTATTTGCAAAAGGGCTGTAACTCAAATGGCTCCAGAGGCCAAAATGGTATCTTTAATGAGTAAAGAGATCAGATATGAGGTGCCAGGGAGGGGTGGAGACTGTGGCAACCTGCAGAGCACACACCCCCTAAGAACAGCGCCTGTGGCTTCCACGCGCCAATGTGGGCTCAGGGTGGCCAAAGCTCTCAATTTATTGAATAGAAGTTAAAAGTCTACATTTGTCTTATGAAATCTCCCAACTTGTATATGTCAGCAACTGATTCCATTTTTTAACACCCTATGAAGGCTCAGCAATATGGATCTGTGGTCTATTTGTGGCTCAGGGGCTGCCAGTTTGTAACTTCTGATTTATTAAGTCCTAGGAACTTTACCAGTTGTGTCTGCATGATCATCCTTGATTTTCTACAAAAGTTAATTGTAGAGATGGGGACTTTGAAGTGCCCAGAGGTTGATAAACATGTCCCTGTGTTTCCACATCCTTCTCGATGAAAAAATGAATCAATGAGTCAGACAGCAGAGCCGAGGAAGGGGTTCCAGGCAGAGGAAATTGCATTCCTGAAAGCCAGGTAGATGGGAGCATGGGTATTCAGGAAACTGCTAGATTATAGATGCAAATGGGGAAATGACGGAATTTGAGATCAGAAAGACATAGGGATCAGGCCATGAGCCTTGAACCAGACCAGAAAGAGTGAACTTTATTCTGAAATTGATGCACGAGAATTCAGGCCAGTTTCCCAGTTGTTCTGTGCCTTTTTTTTCCCCAGCTGTGAACTGGGGACAGCTGGAGTACCTACTTCACAGGGCTGTCGTGACCACCCCATGAGTAGATAAGTGAGAACAGGGCCTGCTGTATGTCAAGTGCCCAGTACTGCATGGCCATTGTCACGATTATGTCACTATTTTGTCAGCACTGACCTACCTCTGCCCTAGAGCATGCCCAGGCCACACCAGCCAGTCCTGGATACAGAAAGTAGCCAGGCGAGTGATAGCACTCCAGTTCCCAAGACTGTTACCTTGTCAGGGGCACCAGGGTCTCTGTCAGGGTCTCCTTCACTCTGTGTTTCCAGTGAACAGCTTATAGAAAATGAGGCTGCTCTGCCTTTGACGGCCCTCTTGCTGGGACGACAAGCTGGATGCCTGCAGAGAGAGGACACACAATCCCCTGCCTGCTCCAGTCACAATGGGACATTTTGATGCGTTATTTGGGGATACGGATTTATGACTCACAGGTATCTGTGGCCCCCAATGGTTTTAGACTTTAAAGAAATAAACACCTACGGAGTTTTAACCTTGCTAAGTAGTCATGACAGTAACAGGTACCACTTATCTGCTGGTCCCTCTATCCAGGACACCCTGACAAATTCCACTCATCTTCAGGGTAACACCAAAAGACAGCCTTTGATGATCTCCATTGCCCATAAGAAGAGACCAAGGGTCCTAAAGTTCAGTGAGTTGCCCAACAACACACAGCTACTGGGTGGTGGAGCCCAGTCAGGGTGCTCGGCACAGCTCTTTCACTGTAACCCCGGGGGTCCAGGGCCCTGGCACCCTTAACTGGCCTGTCCTGCAAAGGCTTGGTGCAAAAGGTCTCCGATTTAGAGTAGGAGCTGGGTGGAGAAACACTGTCCCAAAGGAGAGATCAGAGAGGTGTCTCCCTGCAGTAAAACCCACCCTCACCCCCCAAATAAATAAATAAACCCAAGAAGAAAAAGAAAAAAAAAGTTTCTGACTTTCTGTAACCTTTTCTTAGAGTTCAGGTTATTTCTTTAATGCATTTGTCTGCTTTAAAATTGTCTTCTTAGCCTCTCAAGGGAAACCAATATAATACACCATCACATTTCTCACCGGAGAAAAAAGAACACTTACTCTTAATAGGTGGCAATTTTGCCAGATGTTATTGACATAGTAAGTGCGAAATTTCCGTGATACTCAATGCAGAGTGTAGCAGATTAAAGAACAATGAAGCACAGTGCAAAATGAAGTTTCAAAAGCGCAGTGTCAAAGTCAGGGAAGGTGTGAAAAAATTACGTCTTCGAAACACTATTAAGAGCAAGTTTACTAATTACTCTATCCGGCACAAATTTCAAAGTAAATTCCCCTAGACTAGGGAAAGTTTTACAAGTGTTATACTTTTTCCCTCCCCGCTTGTCAGCATTTCTTTCTTGGTGGCAGAGAGAGAGAGAGAGAGAGAGAGAGAGAGAGAGGAGCTGGGCTAGATCATTGCTTTCCTTCTGGCGCAGATGAAAGGCAGCGGTGGGCCAGCTCTGAGATGCCCACTGACCTGTCTTCCGGACACCCTCTGGCAAATAGCAAAGCCCGGTCCAGCACCAGAGGATCAACAGGCCAGACCCAGTGAGGGAGGCAAGACGGGCACCGAATCCCCACAGTGCCCCTGTGAAGTACCCCAAAACCTGCCCCCCCAAACCCATCTGGAGATGAGGAAACCAAAGCCCAGTGATGACAGTTACACAGACCTGGGTCTCAGAAGCAGGCCTTCTGTTCCCCGCATCTCATCCTCTGCTCTTTCTCCCCAAGATATCCGCCAATGCTAAATTGTTTTTGAGGCAGTGAAAATCCTTTTCCAAATGAAATCGGAAACAAATATCCAAAATATGAAACAGATCAAAGCAGGGCTTTCGTGCTTGGAAGTGAAGGCAGGCCGGTTGTTCAGGGCTCCAGAAGTACCCCTTGCTCCATGTTTCCCTGTTCTGTGGGGCCCTTGAGTGAACTCCATGGGTAACCTACATCTGAGCGTGTGAACATGCATGCAGGTGCCCACGTGTGCACATAGCTGCACGCACGCACACACACACACGCACACATGTATATAATTGACGGGGAAAGGGCTCATGGAATTTAACAGATTCTCAAAGAGATTTATGATTCTCCCCAAATTAACAGAAATCAAACCTTCAATAAATATGTAATGTTGATCCTGCTACCGAAGTCCCACTGACTCCTTTGACAAACAGACTTATCCACTGATATCCTGACTTAATAAAAATGACAACTCCTGGGAATATACAGTAAGTACCAACTTATTTTTTTAATTAAACTTTTTATTTTGAGATCATTGTAAATTCACATGCAGTTGTAAAAAGAAATGCAGAGAAATCCAGTGTTCCCTCTACCTGGTTTTTCCCCCAGTGACTATATCTGGTGTCACTAGAGGATGGATCAAACCAGAGACAGGAAATTGATACAATCTACCCATCATATTCCTATTTCCCCAGTTTTTCTCATTTGTGTGTGTCTGTGTGCATGTGTGTGCATCGGACTTATTTTTTTTTTGAAGAAATGCTCCTTAAAGGAGCAGATGCCGAGTAAAAGGACTTCCACCTCTGGGGGAGAAAGGAGATAAAAGGTGGGGGCGTGACCTGTGTCATCCTGAACACAGTGGATCTAAATCCAGGCTAGACCCAGAGCAGGCTGACGGCAGCATCCACGGGGGTGCTTCAAGGCCCTGCCCAGTGGTGAGAGCTGCTCGCTAGACCAGCAGGCGCCTCACTCACCAAGAACTCAGATCCCGCTGCCCCACTTTATAGATGAGAACTATTGCCCTGAGTGTTGCAGGGAGGCACACGGTGAGAAAGTGCCAAGAGTGGCCTGCATCCCTCCAGCCCTTGGCCCTATAAATGGTTGTTGCTCCAGAGACTTCCAGAGACTTCCCTCCTTCAGACAGCAAGAACAGACATGCAAACAGTACTGGACGGTGCTGCCTTTGGGGTGAAGTTCTTCACTTGGCATCCTGGACTTAAATCCCAGCTTGGTCCTCTTATTCCCCTAAACCATCCCCAGCCCTTCGAACACACAGACCCCGAGACCTCCAGCCACAGAATCTACTCCATGCTGCCTGGGCCACTGGATCAAGTCCAACCGCTTCATCTCCCAGCTGGGGAAACTGAGGTCCCAAGAACAGATGGGAAACTCTGCATCCATTGCAGATTGAAGCCAAGCATAGCTATGACATCCAGGATACAACGCCATAACCCCCAGCTGTGGACTTGGTCAGAGCACAGTTTGTAAATAACCTCTCTGAGCCCAGCTTTGCCATCTATATCAGAGGTTAGCAAACCACTTCTTTAAAAAGCCAGAGAGTAAATATTTGAGTCTCCTTCCCAACTACTCAACTCTGGGCTGTACTTTGAAAGCATCCATAAACATTATGTCAAAAGTGGGAGTGGCCTGTGCTCCAGGAAAATGTGATTTGCTAAAGCAGGTGGCGGGGCAGATTCAGCTCAGGAACTGTAGTTTGGCCATCCTTGATCTATGTAACCAGTAAATTCATAGTTCCCTCCCAGGGCTATGATGATGCATAACAGAGATGGTATGCATGGAATTCTTTAGAAGAATGACTGACAAAATTGGTGCTCAAGACACCGATTACATGTCTGGTATGTGTCTGGTTATTATGCTTTTTTACATGATGTATAGTAGTCAGACATATATAAGATGGTGCAATCCTAGAATGAAGTACTAGTTAAATGATGCTCAGAGAAGGGAGCTTTCAGCAGAGACCTGTGTGTAGGGAACAGGAATTCTGATCTTCAGGTAGATCTTGTGTTTACATTTCAAAGGGGCTCTTGACTCAGCAAAGGTGAAAACACATTTAGTTATTGCCTGTGACGTAACGATACCATATCTGGAGGCCTAAAGACAGCTTCATCTTAGCAGGAGCAAGTTCAACGACGTGAGAAGCTTCCCCTCACCCCCCGGGAAAATCCAGACTCAGGTAGCAGCCAGAACAGGCCAGTTCTCAGAGGGCTACAGGGAGAGCCCCCTACAGATGTGACCTATTAGCTGAGACATCAACACAGGTCAGAAGGATTCAGATGGAGCACATGACCAAGAGCAGAGGGAATGACAGGTGCAAAGGACCTGGGGCACAATACCAGCACATTTGAGACAAGGAGAAAAGACCAAACAATAATGCAGAGTGAGCCCTCATCCAGCTGGGTACCAAACCAAGGCAAGGCAGAGAAGTCTTCATGGAGGAAGTGACCTGGGTGTTGAAGGATGAATAGCAATTTTTCAGAAGGAAAAGCATTTCAGGAGAGGAGCAGAGAATTCAAAAATATAGACACCGAGGAGAGGGTGGCTTCGTATAATTTCAAGTATAGGAGAAATTTTAAGTGGTGAAAAAGGTATGGCTGGCAAGCTCACAGAAGGGACTGCACCTCATCTTCCTTTATAGAACTCAAGGGAATCAACCATACAATGGACCTTCCGGTATCAGGAAGAAAACCACCCTTCTATAGAAGAAGAAGCCTCACTCTTTTGTGATCACTCACAGGCCCTTGGTTTCTTCACAGCAAAGAAAGATGTCTTTGGCAAAGATGTCTCTGAGACCGTGCCTGGTCATAGCCTCTTGAGGGCACCATAACTGTTTGATGAGTGTATAAATAAATATATGAACAAGTAAATCTAAAAGCTCTACCCTGGAATTTCATTGTGTATCTCCAGATGTAAAAACAAAACAAAACAAAACATTAAAAAACCGAAACAACAATTTTAGTTTAACGATAAGACACAAATTGTCCAGCCTTCCTTGGAAGAAGGAAATCATGTTTACTCTTCCATCTGTGTTTGCAGCATGATATCACGAGGTCTCAGAACCATCCTCGCTGATAAGGGTCCCATTCATGGGAATCTTCTAACTCTGAACACGCCAGCAGTTGCTTCCTTTTCAGAGAACATGTTACCCAGCTGAAGACGTCTCCTTGGCTTTCTCCTTGAAAACGCTTTGATCGTGCTCCTCTCCTTCTACACCTCTTGTCATAAACTGGGCTTGCCTCTCTCAACTCATCTTTGAACCAGAAGTCACATTAGTTCAAGTTCACAACTCTGCTGAGACATCTGGGTCTCAGCAGCTATCCCAGAGATGGAGATTAAAGATATAGAGGTGATGGTACAGCCCCAGCACCCCTTCTTGGGGATGAACAGACCAGATCTGTTTGGAAAAGCATCAGAGGTGGGCATTTCCCTTGCATCTGAAAGCAGATTCTTTCTCAGGGATCTCCAACAAGCTGTCAACTGCCATGGGCACCCAAGAGTCAATGTCCCAGCTGTGCCCAGGAGATGGACAAAAATTTGTCAGTTGAAGGGGGTGATCACCCCTTTTCCTTGTGGGAATCTCTGTCTGATTTTCTTCAGAGCTACCCAGTACCGCACGTGAAAAGTCAGTCTGGGAATAGGGTTTTGTTTCACGGGTTCCAAGAAATTCCCATGAGGGTGAACTATTATAATGCCATGGCGATCCAGCAATCCCACTCCTGGGCACATATCTGGAGGAAACCATAATTCAAGAAGATGCATGCACCCCAATGTTCATTGCAGCACTACTTACAATAGCCAAGACATGGAAGCAACCTAAATGTCTGTCGACAGAGGAATGGATAAAGAAGATGTGGGGTGTGTGTGTGTGTGTGTGTGTGTGTGTGTGTGTGTGTGTGTGTCACAATGGAATATTACTCAGACATAAAAAAAGAATGAAATAATGCCATTTGCAGCAACATGGATGGACCTAGACATTATCATACTAAGTGAAGTAAGTCAGACACAGGCAGGTATGACCCAAACCCACATGTAGCATGCAGTCTACTGGAGAGACAGATACAGAAAAATAACTACCCTTGTGCATATTCCATGAGACTTTGTTGAGTTATTCGTCCATTTGTTGAGTCAACAATTATTCATTGAGCACCTCCTGTATTCAAGGAGTCTGCACATTCTGGTGTGTGTGTTGAAAGAGAACCCCCTCTTGGCATAGATGACCTTGATCAGTAGGATACCATCTCATGAGGACTGGCCAGTGCTGCTGGGGTCAGGATGGAGCTCACCTGAGTGAGGACTGGCCCCGTTCTGACCCTACCTCAGATGGGTCCCTACATCTCCTGATGTGTCAGTTTCTCACCTGGAAAATGCAGGGGATGGAGCTCAACCCCTGTGTATCTTGAGAAGGTCACAGGAGGTAAGACCTGGGGAGGCTCTAAGTGCCTTAAAGATATGGTAAACAGAGAGTAGCTTGACATGATGGCATAGTGGCTTGGTTACTTTGGGCAGACCTGGGGTCAGGGTGAGCAATTCAAGCTCATTTACCTGGAACTTTCCTGGTTTTAGCACTGAAAGTCCTGACTCTCGGGACCCTGTCCTGAGTAAACCAGGATTGTTGATCACCAGCTATTGTCATTTGAGGTCACCAGATACACCTTGGAGGATCTCTCTCTCCCCTTTGGGCTTCTGTCTCAGTGGCTTTCAGACTGGCTGTGCTGGACAAGCTTGAGAAATGGGAGCGCTTGGTAAGATGCCATTTCCTGAGTAGAATTCCACAGATCAGGTGGGTGGTCCAGGGCTGAGTGTTGAGAATTGCTGTCCCCGCTCCAACTTTTCATTTAGAATTTATCCTTTAAGAAATGCCAGGTTGCCTTCTTGAAGCACCTTGTCTGCAGCAGCTATTTTCACATTTAATCCTTGCCACGATAACCCCATTCCTTGCCCCATCGTATAAATGAGGGTGGAGAGAAGCAGAAGCTTGTAATACAAAGGAGAAAGGAAGGAGCATGAGAGAAATGCAGGGGGGGACAGAATCACATCTGTTCCCTGCCCTCATTCTTGAGCTCCTCTTGTTTTCTCTTGTTTTTTTTAGAATAAGTCTTAAATCCCGGGGCTGGTTTCGAACCACAGTGGAAAGAAGAGGCAGGACAAAAGCCTTAGGAGTTATCTTCATGGAAAATTCATGGACACACTGCAATTTGGGGGCTCCCTCCTGCCAGGGGTGCCCTCTCCTCTCCAGTAGCTTTAGCCTCCTCTACCCCTTCGGTCCTGGCAGGGTACCAGCTCTCCTCAGTTACTGGTCCCGGGGCATGTCACCATCTCATGCCGATTTCTGAATTCCGCCCACGTCATGGTAAACAGTCCCTCCACTGACCTCTTTCAGTTGCCTGCCAGACCTGCCCCAGGTTCCAGAGCATCCCTCGCAGTCCTGCTGGAGGACGCAGTGCAGAAGCAGCATGATAGGTAAAAGTAGGGGCACGGGAGAGGGCAGAAAAGAAATAGCATAAAATGTTCATCTCTGCGGGAATGAGCTGGTGATTATGTCACGGCTTCTAGATGACCTGCTCTGCGGTCTTCAAACGGTGCACAGGAAGAGTTCACAATAACTTGAACTTGATATCACATTAACATGAAGTACACAGAATGCAAAGTACACACCGCAAGGTGTCCTGTGCATGAAACAGCTTGCTAAACAACAGATCACCACATATAGAAGATTGGAATAAAATACACCAATGCATGGTGGGTCTTTGCAGAGTTTTTTTCCTTCGTCTTTCCACTTTCCAATGTATTTTAAACTTTCAAATTTGAGTATCTATAAATTTTAGAAATGAAAAATAAATTAATATTTTCATAAAATGATTCTTATAAGGAGGGCTTTCTTAAAGCCATCCAAGCTCTACTATTATTCCAAATAACAGAATTTAGTAACATCTGCAAAGGTGACCTGATCTAATCCTATACTTTTACAAATAAGAAAAGAGAGGCTCAGGACTTCCCTGGCGGGTCAGTGGTTAAGACTTCACCTTCCAGTGCAGGGGGTGCAGGTTCGATCTCTGGTCGGGGAGCTAAAGATCCCACAAGGCTCGCAGCCCAAAACCCAAAAACGTAAAACAGAAGCAATATTGTAACAAATTCAATAAAGACCTTAAAAATGGTTCACATCAAAAAAAGAAAAAAGAAAAGAAAAGAGAAGCTCATGGAGGGGAAGAGATGTGTTTGGCCTCGTCCACATGGCCAAGATGTAGATGCCACGTAACACAGGTAAAGGCAGAAATTGTCCTAGAAGCAAGGTCTCCAGACTCAGTGAGGTTTGCTCGACCCAAGTGTGGCACAGTTGCTAATATTCTCAAAATTCTTGCTTTTTCATTCCATATCCCTCATTTGTCAATCTCTTTCCTAAAACCCTATTAAACAGTTTCCCCTTTGTTTGGGGGTGCTTAGACTCAGCAGATTGCCCATTTCCCATCGCCTTTGCCACTTTTTATTCCTCCAACAATTTCACAGTCAGCCCACTTAAGAGTTCTTTTCCTTTCACTCAATAGCTTCAATCTCCCATCATAGCAGACACTTCATCGTCTGACTGGCGTGGCTCAGAGTTGAACTTGGACAGCTTGGGTGGGATTCTGCAGGCTCCTGCTGCCATGGGAAGGGATGTGGCTTTCAAAAGCAAAGATGAACAGAAGTTGAGCTGGGGGGAACGTCCCAGGGTCAAAGGGACGTTGTGAAACGAGAAGGGACTTGAGTCTGATGGCTGATGGGTCCCCAGTCGTGTGGTTGAAAGGGGCTGGGAGGGTAAAGAAGCTGGGAATAGAACGAGTGACAGAGATGAGTCAGAGCACAGGAGGGGAGGACAGAGGGCAGACGACGCCCCAACAGTGACAAATCCTCAGACTTTTCAGGTGGAAAATATCAGCCTAATTTGGGAGTCCATCTCCCCATCTCCCCACATAAAAGCTGCCCAGGTGATGTGCGGTATTAACGTGAATGTAATAATGTGCTGTTGGCATTGCAAGGAGCTCGCAGTTGGGAAGGAGAATGAGGATCATTCTGGCTTCACCTGGAGCCACACATTGGCTCCAAATGCACAAGCAGAGGCCGGTTATTGGCCAAAGTTGCTGATTTTAGTTCCTTCCTCTGTAACACGGAGATGAGGTGCAAAATCAGAGCATCTCTCTGCCACAGTACACAGGGGGTCAGAGGCTCGGCCCCAAACTCAGAAGCCCGCATTCAAATCTTGGCCCCTCACTTACTGTGTGGACTTGGGCAGGGGATCTTGCTCCTTCTACCTCAGTTTTCTCATCTGTAAAATGGGCATAACAATGATACCAATCTCCAAGAGCTGGAGAGAATACTAACTGAGCAATAAAAGCCCTGGAGTGGTACTTATCAAAAGGTAAAAACTCTATGTGTTGTCATTATTATTATTCCCAATGCTTGTACTTATCATGGTAAACATGCAATGGAAACATTTATATTTGGGAGGCGGGAAGCAAGAATCAAGGGAATTAAGCCTCTACATTGGCATGTGATTCGTATTCAAATTTAATAATTTCTTTGACATAGAAACTTGTTTCTAGAGTTGCATGATCAAAACAGGAGAGAATAAACCAGCTTACCTGTGAGCATAATCATTGACTTTCGCCACACGCCATCCAGGCCCCATATCTACTCATAGATGTTAAGCTCATCACCAGGAATAAACATTCTGTGCACCCAGAACAGCCATTTGAGCTCTTCTTCAAAGATGTGAGTTTCTCTTACTGGATACATACCAATGATGTTGATGACGATGATGATAATGATAATGAAAAACACACATCTTGCTAAGTATTTGGAGATCTGCATGTATAAATCAGTATTTGTTTTCCTGAAACTTTTTCTAAAGTGTCCTGCTTGAAATCCCTACCCTTTCTCTTGCCTTTACTGCAGGAGCCTGCGCGTTCCCTGGCTAACTGCTACTAGGTCATCAAGGTTCTCTTTGCTTCCCTTGACCAACCCGACTCCACCATATTGGAATTAACCTCTTTCCCTGTCTGTGCCCTTCACCAAACTGTGAGCTCTTCTAAGGGGAAGGATTGCATCTTATTCATCTCTCTGTCCCCCACCTGGCACAGTACCTATAAAACAGATGGGTGGACAATAGTCAGATGGATAATTGAGGGAAGAAATTTGTTGCTAAGAATCCAGGGAACTCCTGAGCCAGAAGAAGAGGCATCAGGCCACCAGTGCGTTTAAACAAACACACAGTTAGAGGCTGAGGCAAGAGGTCAACAGCCAAGGGGGTTGAGAGAATGAAGGTGTCAAGTAATCAGAGAAAGGTAGTCCCAGTTTTGATTTAATAATCTGGGAACATAGCCGTGCTTTCCTCTCTGGGGGTGTGGTGTGATTTGCTTAAGTTGAGATCCTTAAAGAGACCAGACATGAATCACATAAAAATAAATGATGTCCAAAATGATGACAAAGTTAAAAAAAAAAAAGTTACTTTTATACTTGCTATCTGCTGGAATTTGTTCAGACTTGTTTTGTGGCCTAATATATAATCAATCTTAGGAGATATTTTGTGTGCACTTGAGAAGAATGTTTGTGCTGCTGTTGGATGGAATGTTTTATATATGTTTATTAAATCCATTTGATCGAATTTTTTTAAAGAAAAGTTATTAAGAAACTCAAAAAGTCTGAAAGAAAAACAAAACAAAAAATGCCTAAAATGCACCCAGAATCCAAAATTCCATAGCTTGTCCGGATTGAGAGTGACCTTACCTGGACTTGGATATGTGAATTGTGCCACACAGACACTTTCTGCAGCATAAAATATGTCCACGGTGGGTGTACAAGAATGTGTATTTCATGGAGTAGAAACTCCACTGCTATGCTCATTATAATATTTGTGCATAACTTCCCATGTATATCATCATGCTTCCCAAATTGCCCATTCATAACCCTTAATGCAAATGTCATTTTTAAAATCAATTCTTTCCTCTGCTAATTTAAAGACGCCAACACATGCCAAGACAATACAGGCAATTTTAACCAAACAGCAGTTGGCAAGAGCCAAGATTTACGCTGTTTATATCATGTTGAGATACAGTAGCAGAAAGGAAAAAGACAGAGAGAGAAAGGCAAATCCATGAGATTTTAAGAAATCATGTCGTCATCAAACAATACATGGTAATGTAGGGTCTGGCCAAAACAGCAGGCTTAGACTGGTACTTCTCCACTGAGTATACCCAGGCACACTGTGGTAGAGGCACTGACCAGCTTCTCCTTTTCATCTCTTCATAGTGTCATTTGTCCGCTGATAGCTTATAAAACTTTATGGAGCACCCCCTGCGTGTGTCAGACTCTGTGCTGGGTGCTTGAGATTTTTAAGTGAATGACACAGTCACCCATCACGGGGTGTCAAGTCTAGCAGGGTATTCGAGACAACCAGATTGGATGCCATCCTGCTTGGAATGGGATGGCCTATTAATAATGGCCTCAATAATCCATTTAGCACACACTGCTTGGAGCCTAGCGAGCATTTGTAGTACTAACTCTATTCGTTTAAGATTGAATATGGATGCAAGTGATAAGACCCAAAACTACAGTGGCCTAAACAGACAGAGCTTTATTTCTCTCTCACATATGGAGCAGTGTCAGGGAGTCCAATCTGGGCATGGTACTCCATGGAGTCAGGAACCTTATCCCAAGGGCACCCGTGGCTGCATGAGATGACGGGAAATGTGATCTTTATTTAAGGTGCCCGTATGCCAGCCAGAATTCTGCAACTCTGGAAGATACAGTTCTCTTCCTCCCTTTGTGATGGAATGATTGGACTGAGTTTTCCCCACTCTGAAACTTCCTTTGCTCATCTGTAAAATAACAAGTCAAACTATGGTTTCAAGGGATGCTCCCAGCTCCAAATAAATACAAAGTGAAAGAATGTGTGAACAAAAATAAACGTATATTGTCTTTTGATTTTAGGAAGTGTGTGAAATGAGCACCACGTTACAGCTTGTTAAAAACACAGATCACCCATCCACGCCTGTGCATATTAGTTCTTGTACCTTTGAACAAAAACTCCCCTGACCCCACTGTCTTTGCAGCATTTTGACTGAAATTTTCCCAGCTCCTTCATTTTCCATACCAACTTATCATCCAATGTGACAGGGGTATTTTTGTGCTTCTCTGTGTCTTTCTTGAATTTCAAAACTATTCCCATCAAAAGTTGGCATGCCTTTTCTCAGTGAAGCCCAGCCGAACCGGAGAATAACGTAATCAGCAAGTTTCAGAGGAAATTAAAGTCGGATCACCGCCTACCGCACCCACATCCAGCTGCAATGAGACCTGCCTTATCAATGCTTCGGTGTTTAATGTGCAGACATGTTACATTAAGCCAGCTTGTGCAAGGGAAGGATTTTCTGATGAGTTTCCGGTTTGGTCCATAATTGGCAAAGACAATGACTTCTGCAATGTTAGGTAAATTAAAAAAAAAAACAAACAAATTTACAGGTAATCCGTCGCAAGCTTGACAAAGATAGGGGTCCCATCACATAAGAATCAGAGTTTAACTTAATCAACAATGACTTCATCGAGAGTTTTTATTTATAGCTAATGCAAATGTTAAAAAAAAGTAGAGCCATTAATTATTAGTAGGTTTTTTTTTTAAAGCCGAAAGTAAGAGTTGAATAAACGTATTTTAAGACACTTAAAGCTGAGGCATTCTTTATAAAATGACTAGCTAAAGAGTCCCTTGGGCTGTCTTTTAACTGCTTTCAAAGCTCTAATAGCACTTTTTCCACCAAAGACACACCCCTTGAATCCTCCGAGAGATACAATAGCATAATTGTTCTTTTAGGTTTCAAGGCCCTGACATATCTGTCATGGAAAGAATAGTGAATAATAATACCAGAACTATTTTATGCAAATTCCACTTAGAGGTTTCAAGATTTCCCTGAGACGGATCTTGCCCCCTTGTTGACACTTGCATTGTCATATTAGCTTTACATAAGAGAGTGGTTGGAGCTTTCCTTTTGTTAAATAATTCTCATTTTAAAGAAATCTTTAGATAAAGTTAAAAAACAAATACAAAAACAATGAGATGGAAACATCAATTTGGAGATGTATCAAATGGGAAAAACAGTATTCACTGGAAGGAATTCTGCCCCCTGGAGCTAATCACTTTGCTGATGGAATCCTCCTCTAACTTAAACCAGGATGACACCAAATGGATGTTGATGAAGATGTGATATTTACAAACGCACATGTGACACCTCCCAGCACAGAGGCCACATGGATGTATTTTCCAAAGACTTGAGTTCCGAATTCACAGCTCCTCCAGATGGAAGCTTCTTACAACGATCATGTCTTTAGAGCAAATCGAGAAATACAGTTAAGCTAAAAAGCAAATCATTAGTCTCAGAAGTAGACCATAGGATCAAAATTTTTAAAAAATATAGTGTTAGTGCTAAAAGACACCTGAAGTTCATGGACCCCCTCCAGCCCTCCGGCAATTCAGAAAATCCCTATAAGGCTATCAAAATATAAATCACCAATAAGGTTCATTTCCTCTGAAAAAAAAAAAGATGAAAATGACAAAAATAGCTATTTGTATAGAAAGGAGTCCAAATTATTAACAACTTGGCTGCCCATGAAGAGAAAGACCACCCTAACCCATCCATCTATTCACCCATTCATTCAACAGGTTTTTAATTTCCTTCTAGTGAATGGACGCTGGCCTCCTCAGGCTTCTGTACTGCCCTGTGAGTCACTGGTATTGCCTATATTCTACAAATGAAAACACTGAGGCTCAGAGAGTGTGACTGACTTATGCAAGGACTCCCCTCCTCCAGGCTGCAGGGCTGGGATAATTCAGTGGGGTCCTCCATCCTGGTGAGCTACGCTTTCTGAATGACCAAGGGCTCTTCACATGCCCAAGGTTTATCTGTTGGCCTGAGCTGGGCGTGGCTATTCAAAAACGAAAGATATTCTTGAGGGTTCTCCAACCACTGGTTGTGTGACTTTGCCAAGCCACGCCCCTTGTCTGAGCCTCAGTGAACTCAGGTAAAACTGCCTGCAACACAGGGCTCTTTTGAGAAGCAAAAGAAACTGTGCATGTGAAAAGGCTCTACACAGCTTCTGTCTTAGTCAGCTCCAGCTGCCATAACAAAATATCATAGACTGGGTGGCTTAAATGAAAGGTATTTATTTTCTCACAGTTCCGGAAGCTGGAAGATCAAGATTAGAGGGCAGGTGCGGCTGGGCTCTGGTGGGAACTCTCTTCCTGGCTTATAGACAGCGGCCTTCTTGCTGTGTCCTCACATGGCGGCGAGAGAGGGGAACAGCAAGTTCAGCGCAAAGAATGGCAATTTTGGTCTTCGCGAGACCTACAGATCTGGGTCCCACCTAGGTGTGTCTACCTCTCACAGGCTGTGTGACCTTGGGTATGCAACTCAACCTCTCTGAGCCACAGTTTCCATCTGTGAAGTGGGGGGTACGTACTGCTGTGACAGAATCTAATGCAGGTCCAGGGTCTGGTCCACTCTCCATCCATGGTTATTTCCAGGCTCAATCTTTTCACCTTGGCCCATAACCCACAAAACCTAAGCCTCTCAGGTCAAACGTACACAACAACGGATGCAAAGATTCCCTCTTCTCCTCACCTGGATGGGAGGAAACCACTTCCGAGCCAGGAAGAGGAGAGACCTGCAAACTCTGCATCAATTTAATGTCTCCCCTGTGGGACCAGGAGGCTGAATGTTTATAAAGTACTTTGAGATCCTGAAACTAAAGACTTTATACAAATGCGAGATAATCATGATAATTAAGCCACTGTTATTGAATATAGCGAGGCCTTAGTGTTCCCTGATCCTGCAGTGAGCAAACTCCTGGCGGACACTTTAGCACACTGAAGAGATAATTTGCTAAATCATATACCACTGCCCTAAATGTCTCACACACCTGCAGCCGGGGTACCAGTTCATCCTCCACAATAAGGCTAATAGCAGGCCACCGGCAGAACCGCACTTGACAGTTTATGAAGCACTTCAGGTAGTTTCTCCCACTCTGTGTCCGTAGGACCAGGAGGGACAGAGTGGGGGAATTTAGGCCTGGCTGACACCTGGCCAACTTGAGGCACAGGTTCGGCTCAGATCCCCCAGAGAGTAACTCTACTGTCAGAATCCCGAATCTGGAAAACTCAGCCAACATGTAGCCCAATATGCGGCCTTTGTAAATGAGAACGCGGAGGTTCAAAGAACTGAAACGACTTGACACAAGGCTACTGCTAGTACCCAGGGGGCCTCTGTGGAAATCGGAAACCGGAAACGCACACACCCCTCTACTGGGACCTGGCTTGGCCAGGACCCCAGCTTGTCCTCACCATTCAAGAATCTTGCTGTAGGGCTTCCCTGGTGGCGCAGTGGTTGAGGGCCGGGAAGATCCCACATGCCGCGGAGCGGCTGGGCCCGTGAGCTGTGGCCGCTGAGCCTGCGCGTCCGGAGCCTGTGCTCCGCAACGGGAGAGGCCACAGCGGTGAGAGGCCCGTGTACCGCAAAAAAAACCCACGAAGAATCCTGTTGTATTTTATATAGGAAAGTTCATGGAAGTACTCCATAATGTTTATTATTATTAGTTAATGAATTCTTAGGGGAAAAAAACTGGTGTCTAATTCTCCTCTAGATCGTCTATAACCTGGCATGGTTTTTTTGCCACTTGGTTATTACTCAGTAAGCTTTGGTTGAACGAATGAATAAATGAATGAATTAAAAGAACAACAAAAAAAATCCTGCTGTATTTTAGAATCTAGGTTTAATTATTTTATTATTTTTTTTATTATTTATCATTTTAAAATCTAGGTTTTATTGTTATTTATTTATTTATGATTTATTTTAGGCCAACAGACCAGGAAACAATTGTCATTGAAAGAGAGCTTGTTATGCTCACAGATTCCGGGAGGAGGGCACACCCCACTCCATGGTGGGACCCCCCTGGGAAGTACCAAAGTCAGGAGGCTGGGAGTGGGGTGAAGAAAGTGAGCTTTCGTTGTGGTGTCACAGAAGGAACGGTGACAGGGTGAGCAGGTTTTGGATGGGCTAGTTTGAATAATTTCAGTAGGCTCTGGGGCCTAGGGGCTGCCCCTAGTTGGCTGGTCCCTGGCCCTGGGGTGACTGGGGCAGGGGAATAGTGGCCTGGAGTGTGAGGACCAATAAAGGAGGTGCTTGGGGTGGTATTCTGGGTTGGTTGGTTTGCATATGAAAGGTCATCTCTAGGAATTAGCCAGCCCTGGGAGGGGCAGTTCCTGCAGCATCCTTAGGCCCCGACATATCAAAGCATCAAACATAAAGAAGAGGGCTTCCCTGGTGGCGCAGTGGTTGGGAGTCCGCCTGCCGATGCAGGGGACACGGTTCGTGCCCCGGTCCGGGAGGATCCCACATGCCGCGGGGCGTCTGGGCCCGTGAGCCATGGCCGCTGAGCCTGCGCATCCGGAGCCTGTGCTCCGCAACGGGAGAGGTCACAACAGTGAGAGGCCCGCGGACCGCAAAAAAAAAAAAAAAAGAAGAAGAAGAAAAAGGCATGGTTAATACATGCTTATAAGGACCTCAGAAACCGTAGTGTCAAATACTTATTTCACTAATGGGAAATCTGAGGTCAGATAAGTGAAATAACTTGATTAGGGCTTCACTGCCAACGGGGTGTGTGACCAAGGTGACCTTCCAGAAATAGAGCAGACTGAGTCTTATGCTTAAATTCCTTTTATTTCCATTGTTTAGAAAATAATCTCCAAGCATCCTAATTTAGGAACCATGGTCCCGGATGCTCTGGCCTCACCAGTGTTACCTTCATCCTCCCCCAACATCACACTTCACGCTCCAGGGGCTCAGAGGTATGGCAAACGCCTTTCTTGCTGTTTCAGACCTTTGCTTCCACAGCTCTCTCTACCTGCCTAGAATCCTTCTGACACTTTCCAGCCAGGAGACTTCTGTATCTTTGAAGATTCAATGCAGAGTTACTTGATCTCAGAGGCTTTGGCCACCTGTGGACTCAGTTTCCCAAACTTGGGCTCCCAGGCGCCTCATGTTCACCTCTCCACAGCCTCACTCTTGATGTTTTTGTTCCTGGGTCCCTGTCCCCCACTGGATGGCATGCACTTTGAAGGCAGGGACCAGGCTCTACTTCTCCGTCAATCCTCAGCATCTATCAAGACCGGTAGCCTGTACCAACTCTCAAGGATTCAACCCCAAACCCACCTCCACACATGGGATTCCTACTCCAGTGCTCCTTCCTACACACACACACACACACACACACACATACACACATACACACACATATACATACATACATACACACATACACACACACACACACACACACATACACACATACACTGTGAAGTCCTCCATCCATTCCCATGAGAGCAGAAAGGATTACACACCGAGCAACGCTTCATACCTGCTATATATTTGAGACTCATATGACAGCTGCAATTACTTTTGCTGGATTTTATATTTTGTTCCTTTGTCAGAGTCAGCTGGATTTTCCAAAGGAAAGAGGATCTGCATTTCCAAGCCATCGGCTCTAAATCGGGCTCCCATCACCTCCTTTATACTTGCCTGTGTACAACCAGAAATGGTTTGCCGGCGTGCACTTCTTTTCCTGCTGATTTAGAATCTGCAAATAGATATCTTCTCCCAAAACATACCTCTCCACAAAGCCAGCCCACTGAACCGAGCTCATTATCTTAAGACACCTCTATGGCCAAAGGTTATGCTTTCCAGAGCTGTATTAACCTCTTTGTCTAAACAGCATAGGCTTAATTGGTTTAGATCAGAGTTGTAGTGTTTTGAGTAAAAGGGTGTGATTAATGTGAGCTAAAGATGGTTAGACGGGTGCAGACTAATTCACCAGCATACACAAACCTATTATCATCAGAACCATGAGAGCTTGGGGAAGCCTGCCCCAGTGAGCAAGGTTTCTTTTTTTCTTTTTTTTCTCTAGAAAAACAGAGAAACCTGAGAAGGCTGTGGAGACCCCAGAGCAAGCAGGGTGGCACGGCCTCTTTGCAGGACGAAGTTGCTGCCACGTGCACAGTGGTGTAGAGTGCATCACATTCAGCAAGAAGTTGGGTTCATTCGGTGCCCACACCCAGGAGAGGAAGATGTCACCCTAATTGGAATATTGCCCCCGAGCCCGCTGACCAGCCCTCTTTTCTCTGCGCTGAGCCCCACAGGCTGAGCTCCGTGGATGGCCTCAGTGGGCCCCCTGGCCCTGTGGTCCTGATGCCAAAACTCGGCTTCCGTGCACCAGTGCCGAATTGAATCCCAGAGACAGAGATTTGAGTGCAGTAGAAAAGAATAGCTTTATTTCTTTGCCAGGCAAAGGGGGACACAGCAGGTTCCTGCACACCAAAACTGTGTGTCCCCAAGCCGGGAGGATTTGGTGAGGAGTTTTACAGCAATGGTTCAAGGGTGGGGTTGCTGATAAAATTAGGGTGTGTGCAGGACCTGCACTCCTTTAATCTGGTCTCAGCTAATCTGATGAGTTTCTGTGGTTCCTTTAATCAGGCCTCAGGAAGTCTTCTGGCAGAGCCTCTCTGGTTCCTTTCATCTGGAATGAAGAATGCTAACATCTTCCGTTTGTTTGGGGTTTTCATTGATATCACTGTGTATCCCCTTGAGGCAGAACCAGGACCCTGCTCCAAGTCTGTACCATTGTTTCTTGGCGGCTCCTCCCTTTTCCCTGCATTCCCTTCCTTCCCTGATTAGCGACTGTTCGAATCTGTCCTTTGGAACTCAGGAAGTGTCATGGAGGCTGTAGTCTATTCCCTACAAACAAGAAATGGGGGACAGAAAGGCTTCCATGCCCAGGAGCCCCACAGTGTCCTTCTTGGTTTCAGTCCTGCATCCAGTTAGAGGAACCATAGCAAGAGAAAGAGAGGAGGACAGGGTACTTATTTATCCCCCAGGATGCCACAGTTTGTCTATGAAGCTAGTGTTTTCCTTACAAGCACTCTGCCTGGGTCTGGGTATCCAAGCACTGTCTTTTGTTGCCCCAGGCATGGGAACACCCACTATTTCTCGGCCCAGCTGTTGCACTATACCTGGCTGGTTTCTCTAGTTTATTTCACACTGCTTGGTTCTAAAGGCTTTATAGTCATTAATTTATAGAACCCTCAAAAACCCTCTCCAGGAGGCACTGCGCTTGTCTTATTTTACAGATGAGGAAACTCAGGTGCAAGGAGGCTGAACAGCTTGCCAAGGCTATACACCTGCTAAGAGGTAAGAATCCAGATGTGTATCCAGGCTGTGGGTCACCAGCACGCAGCCTCTTCCTGGCACGGTGGCAGGGGAGAAAACGTAGGGAAATCCAGGGACAGAAAACAGGATCGGCAAAGGTCTCGAGCTTCAGGGTGACATCAAGAAACACTGAGCAGTCCAGTGTGAAAGGTGAAGGGGGGTGGAGAAGGCATAGCTGTGAGGCTCTTTGACAGGTACGGGGCAGCATGAAAGTTTTCGAATGCCACCCTCTGCAGCCTGCATCTTCTAGTTCAATATCTCGGTGCCTAGAGCACTGGGTGAGGCCTGGGAGATGCAAACACAAGTTGAAATCGTAGCCCCGTCCTCCCAGTGGAAGAGAGGAGACACACACCACAATCCACCTCCCTGGTGTCACGGGACAAAACAAAGGACGGTGGGACTGCAGAGGCAAAAGGGTCTAATTCTGGCAGGGCTAAGATTGTGGAGGCGGGATGAGTCAGACACCCACACTGGCTGCAGAATTGTTAAGGGGACTTTGAGAAACTCTGTCCTTAAGATAAATAACATTTTAATGCAATATTGTCTAAAGATTCAAAATGAATGCCAAGTCCATGATAAACAAAAGATCAAAACCATACTTGACCTTACGTACGAGATCAGTCGTACTCGTTTTTACCTTTGGCCTCAGGTTCCAATAGAGCCCAGCAGGCCTGATCCCATATTTATTTAAAATGTTGATCTTTTTGTTCATCATGGATTTTTTTTGCATTAAGTTTAACTTCAAACATAGTGCGTTAAATGTTATTTATCTGGATGGCTGGGTTTTTCTGCACCCTCTTAAATTTTGCAACTGAGGAGAATACCTCCCTTGCCTCACGCTAGTCCCAGCCCTGTTCCCTGGGGCCTTGAACTTGAACTTTCTTCTGTGGACCTTTGGTAGTCCCAGGGGAGACACAGACAAGATTGTAAGTGTAGAATGATCATATTGAGAGGAAGAAACTTTCCTCTATCCTTCTAGGTTCTCCCGGCTGACCTAAGAATTAAATCGACATAACACAGATTAATAAAAGAAAATCAAATTTAATTTTGTATGTACAGGAACCCCCCATACATGAGAGAGTCAGAGACAGAAAGGTAAAATGAGGTTTATATGCCAACCGGAGCTAAGGAATGGGATGGGGCCTGGGGCTTCCAAGGATAGGAGGGTCATTCACAGGACAATAAGAGGAAGAACAGATATTTGGTAATTAGATGTTTGCCCTGCCACGGAGATGGGGCCATTCAGATAAATATATCTCCTCTTATAACCCTCTGCTGGGACAATTCCCGAATTTAAATTTTTCTAGCTAGGTTTGGGAGGGGCAGTCGTTTCCTTTAAACCTGCAGGGTCTCCATTGCCTTTCTCTCCTTATAAGCCTTACACAAAAGTGACTCATTTGAGGAGCTCGTTCTAGACCCCAGCAATCGCTTTCTCAGCAGAGTGGAGAATAGGCCAGGATGGTCAGTAAGAAGGAGACAAGAGACAGGGGCGTCAAAGTGCATGGTTGTACCTGGAAGAGTCCTGTGGGCTCAGAGAGCTGAGAGGCTGCAGGAGCCTCGAAGGTCCTTGACATGGACTCAGAGCCTTTTTTGTGCACGAACACAGGTTGTTTCTTCAGTTCTTGGCCTATTTCCTCTTCCAAATGGTGACCAGATGCACATTAAATTAGGATTAATGGGGCTCCTTTGCGGAGCCTTGCATTTGAGCTCCGCACAGTAATAGTTTCATAACACATCATGCAACCTTTCTAAGAGGTTAAAAATTATATACTTAAAGCTTGAACGTATTTGTCTACAAGTCTGAATGATTCCAATGGGACTGATCCGTCCACTTTGTTAAGGAAGACTGGTTTAACACGTCAGCAGTGAGTTGCTCCGGCCAGTGTAGAACCCAGTGGCGTTTTTAATATAAACATCCAATTCTTGATAGAATTAGCTGGGCTGCCCTCACCCACGGTAGCCACACAGTTTCTGTACCAACTATTTGGGTTGGATTCTTTGCACATGACTTACTTCCTGGAAAATCTTTAGAGAGGTCTGGACTGCACAGTTATAAAAATTATTATAATGTATTTTCCCGTGCATATGAAATGAGCTCCCCAGACTGATAAAAGGTTGAAAAGCTATTATTCTTTATTCTTCAGTTTACTACAACCCTAAAGTAATAGCCTTCTATTAAAGTTTATTGATTGCTCCCACTGTTAACTAGCAAGTTGGTAATAAAAATAAAACCGAGAAATCTGCTATTTCTTCCTCGTTTCTTCCCACAGCACATATCTCCTGAGTAAGATTTCAAAGGACTCGTGTTGGCTGTATTGTGAGGAATCCCTGGGGGCTTGGGGGAGGTTTTGGTTCAACTGTTTATATTTTGTTTTTGTTTGTTTTTGTATTTCCCAGACATTAAACTTCTGGGAAAGATTCAGTATAATGTGTTTTTTTTTGATTTTGGGGGTTTTTTCTCTCTCTCTTTTTTTTCAAAGAAAAAAACAGAGGTCTGCTCTGGGAGACCATCCTGGATTTGTATACTTGTTAGTTACATGATTCATCCATTCACTTTGCAGATAATTCTTGATCACCTACTAGGTGCCAGGCCTGGTTCTAGGCACAGGAATTGAACAGCAAACGTAACAGACTGAGGGTCTGCTCTCATGACACATTCCAGTGTTGGAGAGACAGATGATAAATAAGTAAAGAAATCCAGCTTTACTCTATTAGATGGTGATAAATGCTACAAAGAAAATAAAGCAGGTTAAAGAGACAGAGAACGTGTTGGTTAATTTTAAGTGTCAACTTGATGGGGTCCCAGGGAGCCCAAATATTTGGTTAAACACTATTTCAGGTGTGTCTGAGAGGCTTTTCTGGAGGAGATTAGCATTTGAATCAGTACCCTGAGTAATGCACAGGGCCCTACCCAATGTGGGTGGCCCTCATCCAATCCATTGAGGGTTTGAATAGAAAAGAAAGTGGAAGAAGAGAGAATTTGTTCTCTCTGCCTGTCTTCAAGCTGGGACGTTGGTGTTTTTTTTGTTTGGTTTGTTTTTTTTGTTTTTTTGAAGTATAGCTGCTTTACAATGTTGTGTTAGTTTCTGC